>NW_028141249.1:0-132313 GCF_030444845.1 Prenolepis imparis
AAAGAAAATTACACTGCAGATAACCATCAAGAAGAATCTCAATCTAACGATTTAATCTCTCAACTAAAAACTCAACTCCCCGAGAATTCTTTAGAAATAGATGAGTACGATAATTATCTAAATTATTGATGTATGTACACTTAATCATATGTGCATTAAATATATTATTCTCATCATTGCCTCTACCAATTAATTCAAATGCTACCCAGATCTACTGAATTAGACGTCCAAGGATTAACAAACGATGATGCAAATTCAATTATAAACATAATTATCGGGCTACTAACTGACGTTTTAGAAGGAACTATTGATATCGATCAACTCATAGTCTGCTTAGATAATCTTCATATCCCTGGTGCTCAAATAAGCGTCGAATTCACAGACGATTAAATAAATATCAAATTCATTTTATTAATTAGCCCCTGAATTATTATTATCCAGATGAATAAACAACTTCAAGGCTTAATTTGCAATACAATTTACCAATTAATACTCAATTTGATCTATGAATATTTGAATGGTAAAATAACTTTCGATCAAGTCATAACTATTTTAAACGACATCGAAGATATCGCTAATAGATTCGATACTCCCAACTAGTAACTAATACCCCACTCCTGTGACCTACAACATTCCCTAGATCCGTAACTTCGGTCCTAGCTCTCGGCGTCCCAGAGGTATAGCCGGTGTAAGCAGGTTGCCTCACAAAAATAGAGAGCGCCCGTTTTCTCACTAGCCTAGGCATAGAGAGAGAAGGAAGATCACCCAGACGTGACAATCCAAAAACTTTGGTGGCAGCGGTGGGATTGCCTAAAGGACTGATAAGGATCCTCCTGTGTAAAGGTCTCAAGAATTAATCCTCTTTCGCGTTAAAATTCTAAAAATTTAAATCGAAAGTGAATAACGAGTGTAACTTGAAATTTGATCAAATTGTCGCTGACAAGTGTGGCAACAATTATCGCTGTCGCTGACGAAGAGGGTGGCAACAGACGATTATGATTGAATTTTCAATTATATTCAATTCCTTTCCTAAATGATTATCTTGATTTGAGATTCGACTTAGTTGTCGCTGACGAAGTGTGGCAACAACACCAACTGTCGCTGACGAAGAGTGTGGCAACAGTTGAGAAATAAGTTAAAATTTCAAATACATTTTATTTTCCCTCATGCCCAGGAAAGGCGGGCGTCGAGTTCAAATTAAAAGGATTAATTTCCAGATCAAAGAAACAATCTCCTCTTTCCAAAATCCCCTTCCTTTATTTACCAGATTATACAATTTAACTAATAATACAAACGACCCCGAACCACTATCTAACGAAAATAAGAGTATCGATTACAAACCATCGCCAATAGAATTCGAATGCAAATATCCTGATTACAAAACAATTGAACGTACAGATCCCCGTCGCAAAATCTATAAAATTCGACATCTATTCGGTCCCGACTAAGCGACCGAACACTGTAACTAATCTTATTAATATATTTTCTTTCAGCCTCTTATTTCTCTCTAAGGTAAGTGCGCCATGCCGACTACACGATCGCAAAGTTCTAATCCTCCCTCCGAGGCTGAGGAAGGTGTATCACGATCCGAACTTGAAATTTTTAGTCAAATGTTAACGGAAAAAGAAAAATCACTCAAAGAACAACACAAATTACTGCAGGAAAAGACAGACGAATTTAAAGCACTATTACGAGAAATCGAAACAAAAAAATCAGACGACCAGCATGACTCAATATTAACTACCTTAGTTGAGCAAATCTCTCACCTTAGTGCTTTACCCAGACAAGTAGAGATTTTAAATCAACGTATTAATAATAGTCTGACTTCTGATGCATCCAATCAAAGAAGAGCTCATTTTGATTACCTCCCTTCAGAAAACACTCATGCGACTAGTCCCGTCGACATACCTTCTCCGATCCGTTTTAAAGACGTAGTCGATTCTATCCCTAAATACGACGGACACAAAATGTCTGTTTTTCAATTTAGTAAAATCTGCGAACGTGCCCGCGAATTAATACCACAATATCACGAACATTACTTAGTGCAACTTATAATTAATAAATTACAAGGACATGCTTACTCCGCAGTAGAAGGAAGAGAATATAACTCTGTTTTTTCATTAACAAAACAGTTAAAAGCTATTTTCGGTCCAAATAAATCTGTAGATCAGTATCGCGGTGAACTCGCAAACATCTATATGAAACCTAACGAGGATATTTTCGATTATATAGCCAGAGTAAAAGAATTACGTGCAGCTATAATCGACGGAGAAAGCGACTGTTACGGAGATATCGACGAATCCACCAAAGATACCATCGACCGTAGTGTTAGTACTAGTTTCGTTAACGGTCTCCCTACTGATTTGTTGATTAGAGTTAAATTAGAAGGAGCCTTCTCACTCGACCACGTCCTCGAGACCGCTATAAAATTATCAAAAACTCTAGAAGCAGAAAATGCGCGCAAACGGGCTACTTCCATGCATAGAACTAACATTCCTCCTCGCGCTGATTTCTCGAATAGATCCGGACCATTGCAACAAACAATAACTCATGATCCACAACAATCCTCTCTATCAAAATCATCACGAAATAATATCCCCTTTATAAAACCTCTTATCCCAGGACAACCCGGACCTAATTACCCTACCGAGAAAATCTGTCGCTACTGTAAAAACCCCGGACATCTTATTGACGAATGTCGCAAGCTCGCGTACAGACGCTCCCTCGGAAATAATTCTTCCCCTCCTCACCCTTCTACCAGTAACAATAATCAGGGAAACGCCCAGAGCGTTCCGGTAACAATTGGCGCCCGCCGGAACGATGCTCAACCGGGACGCCCTTCTCTTCTCCAACGCGCACCAGTTACTACAGTGCGACCTCTAAGCCCGACTCATACCTTATCACCAGTATTGGAAGAATAGAAGAAAAAGCAAAACCCCATAGCTTACCCACTGTTGTCCTTTCATCCCCAGACCTTCAGGGAGACTGCCTCTTCATGGTCGATTCAGGCTCTGGAGTAAATCTCATAAAACGACACTGTCTTGATCAAAAAATAAAAATTCGCGAAGAAGATGTCCTAGCTCTTCAGGGACTATCTTCAGAAGTGATGCCGACTTTAGGCTCCGTTGTTATAAATTTTCTTGGTCTCCCTACCTGTTTTCATATAATTCCCGATACCGTCACTTTTCCTCAGGATGGAATTTTAGGAAACACCTTTTTGAAAACACGCGCCGCTACTATCGATTATAAAAATCGATGCTTACATTACGACGATATTAGAATTCCATTCTCAGAGGCAAGTTTTCTCCGCATCGGACCGCGATCCGTCTCGCCCTTTTTCATTAATATCACTAACCCAGATAAATCATACGGATATATACCTCGCTTCGTGTATAACAAAGATGTATATCTCGGAGAAGCTATAGTCTCTAATATTAACGGTAAAGCTTACCTACCCATTATTAATACCTCTGACCGTGCTTATCACGTAGAGGTCCCTTCTGCCGAATTAGAAGATTTTGACTTTGCGGATACGTCTGGATCCACGATCCCAGACGGTGTCGTCAAAACCCGAGGGAATGAGACGACCGATGGTCCTTCTTCTGAATGCAATGAAAAGGTTAGATACGAAAATATCACTGCAACCTTAGGGCACCCAGTGATTCATAATGATCAATTAGATTTTGAAGACAATCCTACCCAAGTCGTTGCAACCCGAGGGCTCGTAACGACTTCTCCTTTATATATTAATAACCCTTCATATCTCGAAGAAGTTCGCAATGACGAAGCTTCTTGCGATCGCACATCTGCTACCATGCAGTTTCTACGATTAGAACATTTAAACTCCGAGGAGTTCAATAATGTCAAATCATTAATTCATAATCATGCCGACAGATTTCATCTTCCTGACGATAATCTCGGAGCTACTAACGCCACTCAGCATTTCATACCAACTACTAATGAGATCCCTATCCATACGAAACAATATCAATTTCCTCCTGTCCACAAAGACGAGATCAATAAACAAGTTAATGAATTATTATCCAATAATTTAATCGAATATTCTACATCCCCTTATAATTCCCCCGTGTGGATAGTACCCAAAAAATCAGATTCGCAGGGAAATAAAAGATGGCGAATGGTCATCGACTATCGCGGTCTCAATGAAAAAACCATAGGAGACGCATACCCTCTCCCAAATATAACTGATATTTTAGATCAATTAGGATCCGCTAAATATTTCTCTGTTCTCGATCTAGCCTCCGGTTTCCATCAAATCCCCATGGCTCCTAAAGATGCCCCTAAAACCGCATTTTCGACTCCATACGGTCATTATCAATTTAAAAGAATGCCTTTCGGTCTAAAAAATGCTCCAGCGACTTTTCAAAGATTAATGGATAACGTTCTTTCTGGATTACAGGGTAATGAATTATTCGTATATATGGACGACATAGTTATTTACGCCAGATCTCTAGAAGAGCATGAAATTAAATTTAATAAATTGATGCAAAGATTAAGAAACGCGAATTTAAAATTACAACCCGATAAATGCGAATTTCTACATCACGAAGTAGCGTACCTCGGTCATATTATCGGAGATGACGGAGTCAGGCCCGATCCAAAGAAAATAGCATCTATAGTTAGATTTCCCCCTCCGAAAAATGAAAAACACATAAAACAATTTCTAGGATTAGCTGGATACTATAGATGATTTATCCCTCAATTTTCCAAGGTCGCTAAACCATTCACAGACCTACTAAAGAAAAATAATACGTTTAATTGGCAACAAAAGCAAATAGAGGCTTTCGACATTCTAAAACGCTCTTTATGCTCTGAACCTATACTTCAATATCCCGATTTCACTCAACCTTTCATTTTAACAACCGACGCATCCGGATATGCTGTCGAAGGAGTACTCAGTCAAGGGCAAATCGGAAAAGATTTACCTATCGCTTATACCTCCCGCGTGTTAAATAACGCCGAACAAAATTATTCTACTATCGAAAAAGAATGCTTAGCCATAGTTTATTGCGTCAATCATTTTCGACCTTATTTATACGGAAAGAAATTCACTATTATTACTGATCATAAACCCCTCGTATGGTTACATTCTATTAAGGACCCTTCCTCCAGATTATGGAAATGGAGAACAAAATTGGCTGAATACGAATACGAAATACAATATAAGAAAGGGAGTTTAAATAATAATGCAGATGCTTTATCCAGAAATCCACCTATTAATCTCGTCATTCCTCTATTCGTAAATCACGAGTATGATGAACCTCCAAACGAATCATTAGTCGAACCTGTTTCTAGTAACCCTAATATTTATTGCGAAGTTATTAAGACTCCTCCACCTAATCCACATCCTCAGGAACCTGACGTAATAGTAGAAGAATATTCCAGTGACGACGACAGCAGCGAAGACGGCGACAATAAACGAAGAACAGTTATTGACCTACGCGAAGGAGATCACATATATGAAGAAGTACTCCAACTCGCAGAACCACGGGAAACAGATTTAATTCTAGTAACCGAAAGCCGCGACTGTTTATTAAGACAAAAAGACGATCACGTAATTTTTATTCAAATGGATGGAACTCCTTATGATAACGGCGCTAAAGAATATCAACAAGCAAATTTACTACCTGTATATGAGAACCTCACGTTTGAAAGAGTAAATGTACAAACAGTTAAATCAAAAACATTAATATCCATTCCTATAAGATTAAATAATCGTTCGCGCTTAGAACAACAAACGTTAAAAAATTGTATGCGTTCCCTTTTAGATGCCGTAACCGAATTACGTTTAGCTTCCTTTAGTATCAGTAAAATCGATCGTTTCGACGATATACCATGGCGATACGTGATTAGTCAAATTCAAGAATTTTTGAGAGAATTACCCATCCACATTACAGTCTGCGAAAACTTAGTTCGAATTCCCCCTGCCGAAGAACGCGAAACGCTCATTATCGAGAATCATTCTTCCGCTCACGGTGGTCATAAAGGAGTAACTAAAACTTATAACCGATTAAGACCTTATTATCATTGGAACACTATGAAAAAAGATATACAGCATCTTATTCAGAGGTGTCGTCAATGTCAGTTAAAGAAATTAACACGTGTAAAAACAAGACAACCCATGGTAATTACAGATACACCTAGGGCCGCATTCGACAAAGTAGCTCTCGATATAGTAGGTCCTCTCCCTATAACAAATTCTGGAAATCAATATATATTAACTATGCAAGATTTATTGACTAAATATTCTGTAGCCGTTCCTTTAAGAGAAGCTAATTCTTTATCCATTGCTATTGCGCTCACTAGAAATTTCATTTGCATATACGGCGCTTCTAAAGCCATCCTTACGGACCAAGGAACTAATTTTCTCTCTGGTCTCATACGAAATTTAGCTAAAATGTTTAATATACAACACTTTAAAACTACCGCCTATCATCCTCAATCTAACGGTTCTCTTGAAAGATCACATCATGTACTGACAGAATATCTTAAAATTCAGGTCCAGAAAGAGAGAGACTGGGATAATCATATTAACATGGCAATGTTTTCTTATAACACTAGTGTTCATGAAGGAACTAAATACCCACCATTTGAGTTAATCTTCGGTAGAATAGCCCGATTACCCTCCGCTCACCCACCTGTCGAAGGAAATCTAGAGACTACCTATCGAGATTATCTGACTGATTTATTTAACAGAATACATGACACACAAGAAGACGCACGCAAAAACCTCATAGACTCTAAAGAACGAAGTAAACATTATTACGATCGAAAAGTTAACGAACAAAATTTTCAAGTAGGATCACGTGTATTTTTACTAAAGGAACCTGCAAAAGGAAAATTCGCCGACCAATATACCGGACCCCATGAAATTATAGAAGTTCTACCGCAGTGCAACGTCAAATTATTAGTCAAAAATAAACCCAGAATTGTTCACGTTAACAAGTTAAAAATTGCACATGTTGAACCAGGATAAAATAACATGTATCATCTTTGTTTACAGATGTTGGCAGCGCCAACGAAACATTATTCCAGGGCCTAAAGCAGTTATCCTCTTTAACAGCTCTCCATCGTCTGTGACTACGAACTGCCCCTAAGGCTCCGGATCAACTTCAGGTGGAAACAGTTCTCCTTTTTATCAACACTGTTTTACGGATCACCTGACATCTTTTATTAATTAACTAATTAACAAATTTTCCATTTCTAATAAACCATCTTAATTTCTGCTTAAATGCAGCAACCGTACTAAATATTTCTACTTTATACGCATAAAAAAAACTTTAACAACAATAAATACTAACGCTATACTTACTAATTGCAAAATGTGCATCGGGAAGAATTTTAAATACAACCCACATCCCTTGTTAAAGCACTTTCCAGAACTATATGAAATAAAATGCCTACGAATATCTGGCTACCAAGCTGAAGAAAGTGGCAAAAGACTTTGTATTAAATGCTATAACCGCACAACCCCAAAGGGTTATAAACATATAATTGGTCATGGAGTTATAGACGGAGATATGAGCCCTGGCGACTGTCAAATCTGCAGCAGCGAAATAGCCATAGAAAAACGCTCTGTTTTACAATGTAACGATTGCTTTATCGCTTATATAGAATTCATGAACGCCTTTAAAACATACTATTCTAACAAAATCGCACTTCTAGTTCTGGACACTGCTACCCTGGATGTTCTTTACCTCTCGGTGTACGATAACGACACTGGCTTCGAAATTGAATTGAGAACCCCAACCTAATAACCAAATAATCTATTTACTAAAACAAAATCTATTTTCTAACATTTACATACTCCTACGTAACCTATATTATAACCTTGATGAGTTATCTAGTCATAACTAAGACAATTCTATAAACGGTCTCTAGCTTAACATTTATTAACTAAATAAATCAATAATCTATAACAAAGTATAGAATAAATTATATCTTTATTATAATCTTATAAATACTTAAGTCCAAGGCAAATGCAATTCCGCGTAATTAACTAAAATTAGGAGATACAGTAAACTAGTTATACTACATTTCGTTAAACGTACAGTCTAAAACGTAATATGAAAATTATACGCAGCATTTAATCATTATTAGTGTTCAAATTTATAGAGATAATACATATATATATATTAAATGATAATATATCGTTAAAATTATATAAAATATACATTCTATATTACTACTTTTAACTCTAAGTATTTTAATACTTAATGAAGACATTGAACGAAAACATTTTGGAAAATATACTATACTTTAAGTAACTTTAAAATGTCCTATCTATTTAATCCTAATACGATAAAGTGTCCTATCTATTTAATCTTATATATATAAAATGATAAAATGTCTCTTTATAGCTTCCTTCGATCTTACTACTATAATTATTCTGGCGAAACAATTACATTACGACAAATAACTAGTCTTAAGCAAATATGGCTGACAAATATCTGATTTATTTAATCTTGATCGTAGATAATAAAGTGCTCGTCCTATTTAATAAATAAAAAAAAAATAATAAAAAAAATAAAAAAAAAAAAAAAAACAAAATATATATATACGATAATTAATACGATAATAATATAACAAAGTGCATTCTTAGCTTCTTACGAATCATATATATATGGATTTAAATCATAAGAATATATATATTTTAATTAATGAATCTTAATCATAAACAATAAAATGCTTCTACGGTGTTTCCTCTAATCTTACGAGTATATAAAGTACTTATGAAGGCAGTATGAAATAAAATAACGCAGTTTCTCGATAAGCATAATTTTAATAATTACGTAAAATACATACGATAATAATTATTATAAAAGAACTATTAAAAATATATACGAACATTTGCGATCGCGCGCGCGCTCTTCAGAATAACCTGAATCGATGACGCTATCAAGGCAGTTCTGAAACAATGCACAAAAATAATATAATGTCAAGCAATGAGATAAACCCAAAGCAAAACAAAGTAAAAGAAAGCTTACTTACCTAATTCTTATAGAATCCCGCTTGGCGTAAAACTTCTTCACGGTACTCCGCGTCTTCAAAATCATCGTACCCCGCGTCCTCACACCTCCTCACCGGCGCCGCGAAATCGATCATTCTCTGCACCCTTCTTTCAGCACGTAGTCTACTCATCTTCACTACGTTCTTCCACAAGCATACCCTCCACGGTGGTCCACAATCCCAGTCGTCCTCTAACAAACAAATAAAGGTTACATACATCGAATTATCAATTATATATTAACAAACCGCGTCATAAAAAAAAAAATTTAAAAGAACTTACTGAGCATCTCATCGGTGATCAGAAATCTCTCTCTGAACAATCTCTCCTCCTCGCTCCATTCCTCAAATAATTTATTCAGGGAGAAAATATCATCCCCTTCCTCCTCCAGGAAAGCCTCCCAGCGCCGTCTCTCTTCGGCTCTCACTCGCCGATCTTCGCGATCCTTCTTCATGTATTGATACACAGAAAGAATAACGTTGGGCTGAGAAAGAAAACCCTTAATTATTATATTTCCCTATCTCGATCGCCCCGTTCCAAATTATTAAGCAAATATCAAATATCATTAATATCAGAGGTAATAGCATTAATAATAAAACAGACTCATACACATTCATGAATAATTACTTACGTTCTCCTTATCAAACTCCATCACCAGAATTATCGGTAATCGCCTGATCACCACCCTCGTTTTCGAATACGGGACTTCAATTTCCATTATAAATTTTTCTTTTCTCACAACACTCTTACCACTGCAAAACTAAAGTGCGACTGTGCGATTCTTCTTCGTTGACCTGCACGTGGAAAACCATTTTCTTTTTCCTCCCATTCCCCCTCTACTCACATACACTTCTACCTATGATATGTTTACGACTTGACACGCCCTTTTTAACTTACCAAAGACGTTAAAACACAACCTTTCCCAGCGAAAAACTACACATATGGATGCAATATCAGACCCTCGCAGCTTGGCGGCCTGATTCAGAGAACTAGCAAAATACGAAAGCGTCCTCGAAAAAATAATAACAAAAAGAGAGAAGAGAATTTTTATTTATCATTAAGCATCTATGTAAGTTAATATAGTATATATTCCTCGCTACGATAAGCTTCACCCTAAATAATTAACATCTACGCATTGGTTCTAACTGATCTAATTAAAGTAATTTTAATGAAATATATATATCTTAAGTATAGAACGTACATATATACCCAAGTACAATTCTTATATCTTACTCAGTTGCAAAATAAAGTTATAAGACATATAGCATATATATATAAAAAAAAAAAGGAAAAAAAATAATAATTTACATATTCATAATTTTAGAATAAAACGTGCATATAATCTATTATAATTCCATACTTTACTCGGTGACAAAAGGATACCTCATATACTATATATATATATAGATATATTTATAAAGAAAAAAAAAACCCCAAAAAGCACACAAAAAAAAATAATAATAATAAAACAATATATATATATTTACGTATAATTAGAATAAGAATATATATATATTCAATAATAATCACATATATATATATCCTACTTGATTACAAAGCTATAGGAATACAAACATACACATATAATCATAATTTTAAAGCAATATCACATACACGAACAATTAGATTAAGAATATCTATATATATATACTTCACTATGCATTATTACAGACATGTTGTCGTACTTCGCGATTCTCGTTCTCGTTAATCCGATTCACGCTCTTATTGGATTCGATTGTGGCGGACAACACCTGAATATTACTTCGGTATCGTTGCTCGATGTTGGAGAATGCAATCTTGATATACGGAAACCCAATTCGACTGACGTCTACATGCAACTCTTACAACTCTCGGACTACAATCATGCAGAAGTCATCCAGTGCAAGGTGGAAATATCACGGACAATTTACCACTGCGGAATGCACTCGCATGTCTCCATAGTCCATAACGGAAAGGCAGATTATATCCACGAAACCGGATATACAGTGTGCCGAAGGGCATTCCAAGATGGAACATTCTCTCTCGGAGATAGCAATATCATTCACGGACTAAGAGCTAATCAGACTACTTATCATAGTCTCACCTTAGCCGGACGCACTAATAACGACGGAACCTGCAAAGGCACTCAGTACTCCGACCCTTACGGAACCTGGGACAACGTCGTTGTTCAAGCCGTCGTCAAAATCTCCTTGAGGACATCGCACGTTCCCGTACAATTAAACTCCGGAAAAATAATATTAAAATCCGGAACCATTTGTCTCTTGAGCGAAGGATTTTGCATCGATTCCGAAAACGGATACTCGTATTGGAAATCCTTGCCAACATCTGCTTGCAATTTCCATCAATATGACGTTCTTTATGAGGGTTTAGCAACTAAAATTACAGATAATTCAACTAACCCTCTTTCTCCAATTATTTATAATCTGACTACGCAGGACGTCACGTTCGCACTTACGAAGACAAAAGAACAACCCTTGTGCGGATACACTTTATTTCGCACAGAGCACCCTAAGCTCTTTATCCTAGAGACAAAGCAAGGCGATACCTTCGCCAGCCGAGGTATCATCCCCGTGGACAACCTGGATATATTCACATATATGAATTCTAAATTCGTGTATGTGGAAAAACACATCCGACAACAAATGACTTCATTATATTATAATGTTATGCAACAAAAATGCGAATTAGAAAGACAGGTAATCACCAACGCCCTGTCTTTCGCTACTCTTCAACCAGATGAATTCGCATATCGCCTTATGAAAGGACCCGGCTATATGGCAGTTACAACCGAGGAAACCACGCACATCGTCAAATGCATACCTGTAGATGTTGTAGTAAGGAAAACAAAGGAATGTTACACGGAATTACCTGTAACCACCCGCAACACTTCCTTGTTTCTCACCCCGAAATCCCGGATAATTTCTAAATATAGAAATCAAAGGGAATGCAGTTTTGAATTACCAACTATGTACCGTATCGAGGATACATGGGTTCAATTTACACCTGAACCTCAAATCAGACAGTTACCTCCGCAACAATTAAAACCAATGACGACATTAACCTGGGATTATTTGACGCCAGGAGCCCTCGCTGTCAGCGGAATATACTCCGAAGAAGATATAGAAAAACTGAGGGATCACATTATGTTCCCCGCAGAGAAACCCGCTCTTCTAAATACAATTGCAAGAGGAATTACGGGATACTCCATTAACTCCGACGCTGTCTCCATGTATAATTTATTGGACGAAGCCTCTCTCAATAAAATTGCCGAGAGTGCCGCCTCACGAGTATGGACCGGATTTATTTCATTCGGATCCGCAACTGCTGGAATCCTTGGCATTCTAATAATTATTCGCATCATAAAAGTCTTCGTCGATACAGCTATTCACGGTTATGCCTTACATTCCGCCTATGGATGGAGCATGCATTTGGCTGGAGCCATTTGGAGCTCTCTCACTCATCTACTACTTCATCTCGCACGAGGACCTGTCGATAGGACCGACAATAAAAAACCAGCCAAGGGACCACCTTCACCTTCTGCTCCTGAAGACCTCTCCAGGGAACCTACCGTAATCATTAATGGGTTTTCAAGACCAAATGATAATGCCTCATCCAACATCGAATCAGCAACTACTAATAATGTTTCTGATATTAATTCATATCAAAATTTAAGAGATCGTTTAAAAGATCTCGAACAAATTCCTTCGAATACATCGCAATTTGTTCTTAAATAAGGGGGGAGGTGTAACGTCCCGTCATTTTCGCGAAACCATATTTTTGCGCGCTACTGTTTTTCCTGCGCCAATACTTAAAATTTAAGGATAATTAATGATTTTCCTCTTTACATATAATTGTTTAGACTAAAATCAAGCATTTATATTATTAATTACTAACCATACCAAATCTAGGGTCTCCAGTTATCTAGTTCTAACTAGCCGCTACCAGGAACTAGCGATCCGACCAATCAAACGTCATCCGAGACCCCTGAGCGTATACTTCAACTAACCAGTTGTTATTATATGAAACTAACCCTTAGCAATAAGAATATATTTTAATCATGACTAACCCACCTATATATGAATATTCAATATTAATTAAACAATATAATAATATTATTTATGGAATCAGAAACATAATAACTTGTCGAACTTTACTTAACGATTTAAGACTTATAGTAATGAGTTTTAGAAGTATTTTAATCATTGACAGAATTATTATGAGGAAGGTTCCATAAATCCTTATCTTGCGATGCATTGTAATGACAAGCCTGCGACAAGCATTCGATGAATTACTAAAAGTGTTCAAACACTTAATATTTTAAGATTTCATCCGCAATTATATTTACGAAGCCTTATTTCAGTCATTAAATGATTTCGATAACGAACCCAAGATTATTAAGATTTATTGAGTAAATTATTAAATGAAGAGACTTATAAATAAGGCCCAAGTGGATATAATTAAAGAGAATATTTTATTATAGAATTAAGTCAAACGAGAACAAGAAAGTCTCGATATTACGTTATGGAATCATAATTCTATAATTTAGAAATAACTTAATCTTACCCTATTGCATTAAACTCAAGTTTTATTATAAATTATCAATCATTAAGAATTCCAATTAATAACATAAAATAAATTATATAAGAAATGATTCCATAAACGTACAAATGAATATTTGGCGAACTACAAGAAACTTTAACATGTATCTATGCGCAGACCCCTCTAAAATCAGCTCACAATCAGCAAGTAATTAAGTGCCGATCGTAGGTGACAAGCCGCTTCCGTCCGTTATCTCCCTCGCGTTATCGGATGCTAGCGTTCAAACCACAAAAGAATAATAAATTAGACACTTCTTGGAATCGTCGCTCCTCATCTCAAGCTCACCGCCTAACTTCGATATCCGGTCCAGATTATCTAAAACTCGTAAATTGATAGTTGACACCTAGAGCGTTCGCTCCTGCGGGTCACCGTATCGTGACCTCTTAGTACAATTTATTGTGACATATTCCAAGAAAACGTCTTTCTTAGAAATCCCCACCAAAAGGGAATTGCACACGACACTCAGATTTTTCTCTATTTGATGGGTATATAAACCCTTAATTCTTAACTTCATTGCGGCATACCATCATTAGCATCTCACCGTAACTCTACGGCATCTCATTATCGAGATCCCACCGTAGCTCTACAGTACATCATTTCTGTAGCCTTACGATACTCTGTATAAAGTCACGCGTTTGCCGTCAACTGCGTCGACATACCCAATTTGTTAGTCGCGTATAGAATTATAAAGTAAAAGTTAAATAAAGAACTCTTGTGCTTCAAAACTCGAATACGTTGATTTTGCCAAACATCCCGCGACCGAGGTCCTAGAGAAGGGAAAAAGGCGAACGAGCGTATTACGATCCACTGCCTGAAGTTCACAGTCTATCACAAGGTAAGTACTTATAATTACCCAGACTATTTAACACGCCAATTTTAATTCTAAGTTACTCTAGACTGACAATTCTCTTTCAATCACTACCTTCTCCTAAAACAAATAAACGAAATCCACTGTTAAGCATTGCATGCAGCTAACAGTTTCCCGTTGTCAATCAGTATTTATCAAATCAGAATCCAAATACCTTTTCATAATTATTCAAGGTATCAATATCAGAATTTAGCAACATTAACGTAGAAACAATACTCCTGGTATCACTCGGACGTCGTCCAAACCCGCATTTTACCTCTAGCCGTTGGACGTACCTTTCGTAGGTCCAGACGACTCTCTACCATTTCCCCAACTTCCCGTCGTTGTCGAGGCATCCATCGTACTTGCCCGACGACAAACCTCCCATCAACACCCTGCGTATCTCCATCGTCGACGAGGCATTCATCATACTTGCCCGAAGACAACTCCTCATTACCTTCTCTCACCTAATAAAAATCGATAACAGGAGAAAGATATCGCATAAGAATTCTTAAACAGAATTCTGGAACTAATTTCACTTTGGACGTGGTCCAATCCTCATTTTACCTATAGTTGCAACGCATACTTTTACCGTAAGCACACAAGCAACTCTCTGCCTTTTCCCCTACTTCCCGTCGTTGTCGAGGCATCCATCGTACTTGCCCGATGACAAACCTCCCATCAACACCCTGCGTATCTCCATCGTCAACGAGGCATCCATCGTACTTGCCCGAAGACATTCTCCGTACCCCCAGACCTTCCTTTTGAATTCATATTTAAAACCAAATGGATAGACGTATCAGATATTGATATCTCACTCTCTCTAGTTCCCCTTCATGTTATCTCACGATAATCCTTATCTAACTCATTATTAACCCTTCATTCTGACCATATGACTCCTTGTAGAGGCTTGATGAGCAACCCGAGAAACAGAAAAGCACGTCGGATAAAAAGGAATCATCGAGCCGGCTTGAAAACTCGCGAAACACGCGCTGCATCGACCTTACGCTGGTTTAAGCGTAAGGCATATAGAAATAAGCCGCGTGTCATATCGTGTGAAGTAGTATCATTTTCTCCCGATACATTGCGTCGCTTAAAAACCTCATCTTCCCAAACTAATACTCCACGAAGCTTAACAAACGAGCACGAAATAACGCCTATAATAAACTTACCGTCAGGCTTAGATTCATACTCTCCAGAATTAATATTATTCTCTGAATGGTGTCAGAACATACGCTATTTAAAAGAAAATTACACTGCAGATAACCATCAAGAAGAATCTCAATCTAACGATTTAATCTCTCAACTAAAAACTCAACTCCCCGAGAATTCTTTAGAAATAGATGAGTACGATAATTATCTAAATTATTGATGTATGTACACTTAATCATATGTGCATTAAATATATTATTCTCATCATTGCCTCTACCAATTAATTCAAATGCTACCCAGATCTACTGAATTAGACGTCCAAGGATTAACAAACGATGATGCAAATTCAATTATAAACATAATTATCGGGCTACTAACTGACGTTTTAGAAGGAACTATTGATATCGATCAACTCATAGTCTGCTTAGATAATCTTCATATCCCTGGTGCTCAAATAAGCGTCGAATTCACAGACGATTAAATAAATATCAAATTCATTTTATTAATTAGCCCCTGAATTATTATTATCCAGATGAATAAATAACTTCAAGGCTTAATTTGCAATACAATTTACCAATTA
The DNA here is from genome assembly GCF_030444845.1 of Prenolepis imparis. Lineage (NCBI taxonomy): Eukaryota > Metazoa > Arthropoda > Insecta > Hymenoptera > Formicidae > Prenolepis > Prenolepis imparis. The sequence goes on from NW_028141249.1 coordinate 16,207, forward strand.
ATACTCAATTTGATCTATGAATATTTGAATGGTAAAATAACTTTCGATCAAGTCATAACTATTTTAAACGACATCGAAGATATCGCTAATAGATTCGATACTCCCAACTAGTAACTAATACCCCACTCCTGTGACCTACAACATTCCCTAGATCCGTAACTTCGGTCCTAGCTCTCGGCGTCCCAGAGGTATAGCCGGTGTAAGCAGGTTGCCTCACAAAAATAGAGAGCGCCCGTTTTCTCACTAGCCTAGGCATAGAGAGAGAAGGAAGATCACCCAGACGTGACAATATTCAAATAAAACAAATATAAACATTTTTCCATTTTTTATTATAAATATAAATAATCGCACTAAATCGTAATTGTAATTAATTGCATACGATAATATAGTATGATTTTAAATTTATATAAATTTCTGATTGAAGGGAAATGTAGATAAATAGTAAGATTTATTCAATGATCAAGATTAGTAAGGGGATTTACGATTTTATAATATTATTCTTTGCATAAAAAAAAATCCGATTTAAAAACGAAATAAATACGCTTTTATAAAGTTATTATGTCAAATTTGTGAATTCCGTACAATAATTTTCAATATAAGATCTTAAAAAAAATTGTAGGAATATATGGAATAAAAGCATAAAAATTTCATATTCGATGATACTTTAAAATTTTCTTCGGAACGACTCTAATGATGTTCACAGTTTTATAAGCGTTGGACCGCTAACAATGCGAGTTCATACGATTAACAACGCCAAACTCATAAGTCTCGAATCTTCAAATGTATGCATGATGATGATCGAATCGACGTTACACCGTATGTTCGATCTCGATCCATGCATTGATGTATCTTTTGATCGATTGGTTAAAATTACCGAGACAGTCGATGTTAAATTTACACAATTTTCAAATATTGCGTCCAATGTAACGAGAATCTTAAAGAAGTATCAAATGTAATACGCGCTAGCGACACCTTCAATGAACATCAACTCATCGATTGTGAGCTGGCAGCTTTAATTTTTAGTCCATAATATGTAAGAAAAAAAAATATAAATAAAGAGTTTTTAAAGTCTAAATTATGATGTAATTTTTGCATGCATTTCCATTCTCCATCTTTCTCCCACCCGTAAGCAGTCTCAGCTCTCATACGTAGCTCGTTGTAAGGTCCTTGCGGGGATGACGTCATGCGGAGAAGGGGGAACGTGACGCTAGAGACTGAGAGGCTAGGGATCGCGAGACTAGGGACTGAGAGGCTAGGGATCGCGAGGCTAGGGACTGAGAGGCTAGGGATCGCGAGGCTAAGGACCGAGAGGCTAGGGACTGCGAGAAAGGTAGCGCTTAGGAGAGAAAGAGAGAGCGCGAGGTGAACGCGAGAGAAAGAGAGGGTGTGAGGCGAACGTGAAGGAGAGAGATGTTGCGGCGAGGAGAGAGAGAGAGAGAGAGAGAGAGAGAGAGAGAGAGAGAGAGAGAGAGAGAGAGAGAGAGAGAGAGAGAGAGAGAGAGAGATGACGCGAGGTTAGGGACTGCTAGAGAGATAGCGCTTAGTAGAGAGAGCGCGAGGTGAACGCGAGAGACAGAGAAAGCGAGAGGCGCATGCGAGAGATGACGCAGTGAAGGAAAAGAAGAGGAATTTTTAAAATGAATATATTAATTTAATATTAATTATTTTTAATTATGAATAAATGTGTATTATACATTTGTGTGTGTGTGTGTGTGTGTGTGTGTGTGTGTTTAAAAGAATATAAATGGATATAAATGTATATAAATGTATATAAATGTGAATATATAAATGTGAATATAAAATGGATATTAAATTTTTAAAAATATATATAAATGAATATAAAGATAAGAATATAAAGATGAAAATATAAAGATGAAAATATAAATGAATATCATAATATATAAAAATTGTCGGTGGTGGAGGTGGCTATGGTAAAGCCGACGATTGTGGATGCGAGGCGGTGAGGCGGCCGAATGCTAGGTGCTATGAGAAGCGGAGGCGACGGGGGACTCCTGCATAACAGAAAATTTTTATTAATTATTTTAATAATTTATAATTTATTTTAGAATATATTTTAAAAAAATAAGAAACTGATACTTACAATGCGTACACACCGAGCACATGTTCCGGCTAAATATCATACATAGCGGGGCACGACAAACGCTGCACAATTCTTGTTCTATTATGTTAAACATTCTCGTATAATGTTGTCGTACAACACAAATGTTTGGAAATAGTTCCACATTTCTTATAAAGCAGCTAGTGCACAGTTTAATATTATCCCAAGGTACATAAAACAAATTTAAAATGCACATTTTCAACGATGCATTTATAGTAAGCATCTCAACCGGTGCCACAAATTGTATAGTTGTTTCGGCAAAGTCTTCACAATCATCACTATTATAATCAGAGTCTTCAAGAGGCTCTATCACTTCTTCATCATCAGATTCATTTATCACATTTACAATTCTATTATTAATTTCTTCGACTATCATTACTTCCTCGTCATTATCACTATCCTCAATCATAATAATATCTTCATCCATTTCTTTTACTCTGATCTGTGCTATACGAATACTAAAGATTTTTTGACGCGGAGACAGACTCTCTCCATAAGTTTCAACCCCCATCCCTCTCAAAATTATCGCAATTCTTCCTTAAAAAGATATTTAGGAAGATGTTTCGCTCTCGTTTACGACCGATTTTCTGCGAGGATACAAAGCAGCCGAACGTTGGCGCCGATACGTTGCATTCTTCCTTAAAAAATATTAAGAAAAATGTTTCGCTCTCGTTTTTATGGGAGATTTTCCGCGAGGATACAAAGCTGCCGAACGTCAACGCAAATAGGTAGAGGCCTATTAAATCACGTTTGACATGTTCGTCGCAGCGTCGGCTTAAAATCTTCATTCCTTTCCTAATGATAAAATGTCCATAAAATGAAAAACATAGTTTTAATGAACTCTAGAACGCTCCGTTGACGAGCAGCCGGACATCGGCGCTTCCATAATAAAATTATATTAACGAGGGTACAAAATTGTCAATCATCAGCGCTTGTTCTATACCTTTTTGGGGAAAATGTCTAAGACCCCTCATAAAAAAGTCGTAAAGATACCATCTACAAATATTGCACTCAGAAAACTCCCCGTCCTTTGTCGAAACATCCCCCTCCACCCGCGTGACGTCAGCCCCCGCGCCTACGAGATACCCCCGCCCCGCGTGACGTCATACTCCTCGCCACAGGAGAACCCCCCGCGCCCCGCATCCCCCTCAGAGGACCTGGGTTAGAACCGGCATAGTATTCCTACTTATGTGTGCGTGCGCGCGAGTGCGTGCATGTGTGTGCGCGTTTGCGTGTGCGTAGCGTATGCGTAGCGTGTGCGTGCGCGCGCGCGCGCGAGAGAGAGAGAGAGAGAGAGAGAAATTAAGATTATTAATCTATATATTTCTTTTTTAGAATCACATCAGCAGCGAAAAAATTTTTGACGAAAACAACATCTTGAAGTCACATTTACAGGAGCTGCAACGGTAACTGGCCGCTGCTTTGATCAAGCAACAGCCTGCAGTGGTGGCTGCTGAGAATCCACAACCTGCAGAGGTGACTGCTGACAATCCTCAGCCACCACTGCAGGCTGCTGAAAATTCACAGCCTGCAGGTGAAAAGGATACGTTTCAACGTAAATATATTATAATGATAAATAATGTATATTTTTTATTTAATCGGCTCTCAATATTAATAAATAATAAATAAATAAATGTGATCTGATGTTCTAGACTCTTTTCGGACTCTAGCTCTTTTCGGACCTATATTTTTCTCGCCTATTTTTCCATTGTAAGTACGAGGTTAATTGATAATTAATCAAATGGAACTCAGTGATCTCAAACCAAGAGATACTGTTCCGAAAAATTAGAAATTAATTTTCGCGCTTGGCTCTATTGGCCGACATCTAGAACATCAGATCACATTTATTTATTTATTATTTATGATAAATAATGATAAATAATAATAAATAAAAATATACATAAGTAGTAAATAATATAACCAAAAACTTAAATTTTATATATTTTTTTACAGCAAAATACAAAACTCGGTGGGCAAGAGCTGGAAGAGGCCGAGGACGCGGACGCGGACGTGGCCGTGGACGCGAACGTGGCCGCGGAAGCAAAACTATTATTAATTATATTAATATGTAGTAGATAGCTATAAATATTAAATAAATACACACATATACATATTATATATTTTTTAATAAATAGATATATATTATAGATATAGATACGGATATATATATATATAGATATTTATATAAAAAATCTTTTAAAAAAATCTTTTTTAATTAAATTTTTTTTTCTTATTTTTCTCATTCTTATTGTCATAATTTTCATTATCCTTTCGCTTTTTATCTTTTTTCTTAACTTCCTCTATAAATCCTTTCTTCTTATCCTTTTTTTTATACTCCTCTTGTTTTTCAAAATCACTCAATGCTTCTATTAATAACTCATCGAGTCCATCTTCGAGCACTAAAATTTTTTAATTATAAATAATTATTTGAATTATAAAAATAAATTGAAAATTAAAAAAATATTTAAATGAAAATTTATAATTAAGTAATAAATTATTTTTTTTATTTACCGTTTTTAAATTCTTCTATTTCTTTCAGTCTATTCATTTCGTCGATGTTTTCATTTTCACTCTGTGCCTTTATTTCGTTTATTATTATACATTGTCTTTCATTCCCATTTATTCCATTTATTATAATAATACTCGAATAGGAAACTGTCTTCGTTTAAATTTAAATGGCAATTCCAAATCACTTGTAATTAAATCTATCCTTGGAATGATGACAATCTGTCCTCGAGCAGGACCAGTTAGAACCTCCGCATAAATTAGATTATTTTTCAAATTAGTTACAATAAATCTTGTTCCATTACAAAGTCCTTTCTTAGTATTTAAATTTCTTAATAGGATTATTATAGCACTGACTTTTATTTTAAGTCGATGAACTGGCATTCCAGAAGGTGTCAGAGAGTTCAAAAACTCTGTTGGAAAATTTAATTGCTCCTGTGGATCATCACTTACAATAAAGTCAATTGAGAGATATTCCTTTTCCTCTCCTTCCATTTGACAAAGGATTGTGTCATTAATTTTAAAAGTATACGCGCAAATTTTTCGGGGGTGGCTGCTGTGGGGTTTATTTTCATTTTTAAAAAAATTTTTTTTTTCTCAAAAAGGAGGGTATGTTTTCCTGAAAATAATTTTTTTACAGATTTTTACGCCATTTACGCCAATGTGTTTAGGGTGTTCCAAAACATTGTATGTGGGTGGTTGCGTGGGTGGGCAAAACTTTAAAATAACCATAATGGTCATCCCTTAAAAATATCGAAAATTTTATTACCAATTTCGAAAATATCGGTTAACAAATATGTGATTGCTTGGGTGGGTGCGTGGGTGAAGGTGTAAAACAAAAAAAATCACATATAGTAGCCATCCACGAATAATTAGCGAAATTTTGGGACCAATTTATTGAAAATCGGTTAACAAATGTATGAGTGCGTAGGTGGGTGCGTGGGTGGTTGCGAGGGTGGGTTAAAAAAATCACATATAGTAGCCATCACCGAAAAATTTGCTGAATTTTTTTACGAATTTATTGAAAATCGACGGTTCGTCCTCTCTAAGTCGCAGCTTGGATTCCACTAAGAAAATTATTTATATAATAGATTTTCACTACACGTGCAGATTGGAAGAACTCGTTTTAGAATATTTTAGAAATACTAAAATCGTAATATTAGAATAGTAATAATATTAAAGCAAAATATTATATTGGAAACGCATGAAATTGGAATTGGAATTGTTTAAAATAAATGTGGAGAATTATAATATTATAAATGAAAAATATGTTTTTTATTTTTATATCGCTAGTAAATTAATCACCAGGGTAGTTAAATTAATCGACCACACTAGTCCTTTTTTTCATCATTGTCATTATTATCTTCTTTCCGCTTTTTATTTTTTTTCTGAAATTTATCTTTAAATTCATTCTTCATACACTCCTCCTTCTTTAGCTCCTCTCGTTTTTCAAATTCTTCTAATGCCATTATTAATACATGATCTAGCCCATCTTCAAGTACTGACATTTTTTATTTATATATATACAATAGATTAGGTTATATCTTTATATATATGTAATAATATTAATTTAAATAAAACGATTCACAAATTTATAAAAAAATATCATTTTATTTAAATAAATTAATTATTGTTTATATTTTTACCATTTTGAAATTCTTCAATTTCTGTTGATATATTTAATTGATTCATCGTTATATTTTTAATTTCAAATCCATTTGTTTCATTTATCAGAACATTTTCTATTTCTTTCGGTATATTATTTTCTTCCACAATTGAATTTTCAAATTCATTTGTATTTATTTGATCATCTTCAATTACTGAAATTTTTTAATTAAAAAATATATTAGATTATATGTTAATGTGATAATATATTAATTTAAATAAAACAATTAACAAATTAAAAAAAAAATATTATTTTATTTAAATAAATTAATTATTATTTATATTTACCATTTAGAAATTCTTCAATTTCTTTTTCTATTTCTTTCGGTATATTATTTTCTTCCATGATTGTATTTTCAAATTGATTTGTATTCGTTTGATCAATGATGACATTTAATATGTGAAACCAGCTACTTATATATATAGATATAGATAGATAGATAGTCATTTCTGAAATGACATGTAAATAAAACTCATCACCTCTAAGGGGTGATTTTTGCAAAATCTCACTGAACAAAATAATTTAAAAATTTTTATGATTTAAAAAAAACAATACATTAATAAATAAATGCTCTTACTTAATAACACCATTTAACAATCACGCCACTACCAAAGATGATTTTATTAAAATTATATGTTTCTCTTTTATAACTACAAAGTTTTTTAACATAAAATAATTTTTTAAATGCGCACGCGCGTGAGTAGATGCGTGGGTGGGTGAGTTGGGGTGTAAAATTAAAAAAAACCACATAGTAGCCATCTCTAATAAATTTGCTAAATTTTGCTACCAATTTCTTGAAAATCGGTCAATAAATTTGTAAATGCGTGAGTGGGTGCGTTGGTGGGTGCGTATGTAGACAAAATTAAAAAAAATCACATACAGTAACCATCTTTGAAAAATTTGCGAAATTTTAGTACCAATTTAGTGAAAATCGTTTAATAAATGTGTGAATGCGTGTGTGGATGCGTGGGTGGGTGCGTAAGTAGACAAAACTAAAAAAATCACATATAATATTCATCCCCGAATAATTTTCGAAATTTTGGTACCAATTTCGTGAAAATCGGTTAACAAATTTATGAGTGCGTGGGTGGGTGTGTGGGTGGTTGCGTGGGTTAGCAAAACTTAAAAAATTAAAAATTTGAAAATTTTAATACCAATTTTGAATCGTTCACCAATTTCGTGAAAATCAGCGAACAAATGTATTAGTACGTGGGTGGGTGCGTGGGTGGTTGCGAGGGTTTGTTAAAAAAAATCACATATAATAGTCATTCCCGAATAATTTTCGAAATTTTGTTACCAATTTCATGCAAATAGATGAAAAAATATATGATTGCGTAGGTGGGTGCGTGGGTGGTTGCGTGGGTGGGCAAAACTTTAAAATAATCATAATGGTCATCCCTTAAAAATATCGAAAATTTGACTACCAATTTCGAAAATATCGGTTAACAAATATGTGATTGCTTGGGTGGGTGCGTGGGTGAAGGTGTAAAACAAAAAAAATCACATATAGTAGCCATCCCCGAATAATTACGAAATTTTGGAATCAATTTATTGAAAATCGGTTAACAAATGTATGAGTGCGTAGGTGGGTGCGTGGGTGGTTGCGAGGGTGGGTTAAAAAAATCACATATACCATAGTAGCCATCACCGAAAAATTTGCTGAATTTTTTTACGAATTTATTGAAAATCGGTGAACAAATGTATAAGTGCGTTGGTTGGTTTTTTGGGTGGTTGCGTGGGTTTTGCCCACCCACGCAACCACCCAAAAAACCAACCAACGCACTTATACATTTGTTCACCGATCACATACAATGTTTTGGAACACCCTAAACACATTGGCGTAAATGGCGTAAAAATCTGTGAAAAAATTATTTTCAGGAAAACATACCCTCCTCTATGAGAAAAAAAAAATTTTTTTTTTAAAATGAAAATAAGCCCCACAGCAGCCACCCCCGAAAAATTTGCAACATTTTGTTACCTGTTTCACAAAAATCTTGTTTATATTTTTACCATTTTGAAATTCTTCAATTTCTGTTGATATATTTAATTGATTCATCGTTATATTTTTAATTTCAAATTCATTTGTTTCATTTATCAGAACATTTTCTATTTCTTTCGGTATATTATTTTCTTCCACAATTGAATTTTCAAATTTATTTGTATTAATTTGATCATCTTCAATTACTGAAATTTTTTAATTAAAAAATATATTAGATTATATGTTAATGTGATAATATATTAATTTAAATAAAACAATTAACAAATTAAAAAAAAATAATTTTATTTAAATAAATTAATTATTATTTATATTTACCATTTAGAAATTCTTCAATTTCTTTTTCTATTTCTTTCGGTATATATTTTTCTTCCATGATTGTATTTTCAAATTGATTTGTATTCGTTTGATCAATGATGACATTTAATATGTGAAACCAGCTACTTATATATATAGATATAGATAAAGATATAGATATAGATAAATAGATAGTCATTTCTGAAATCACATGTAAATAATACTCATCACCTCTAAGGGGTGATTTTTGCAAAATCTAGCTGAACAAAATAATTTAAAAATTTTTACGATTTAAAAAAAACAATACATTAATAAATAAATGCTCTTACTTAATAACAACATTTAACAATCACGCCACTACCAAAAGATGATTTTATTAAAATTATATGTTTCTCTTTTATAACTACAAAGTTTTTTAACATAAAATAACATTTTTTAAATGCGCACGCTAGTGAGTAGATGCGTGGGTGGGTGAGTTGGGGTGTAAAATTAAAAAAAACCACATAGTAGCCATCTCTAATAAATTTGCTAAATTTTGCTACCAATTTCTTGAAAATCGGTCAATAAATTTGTAAATGCGTGAGTGGGTGCGTTGGTGGGTGCGTATGTAGACAAAACTTAAAAAAAATCACATACAGTAACCATCTTTGAAAAATTTGCGAAATTTTAGTACCAATTTAGTGAAAATCGTTTAATAAATGTGTGAATGTGTGTGTGGATGCGTGGGTGGGTGCGTAAGTAGACAAAACTAAAAAAATCACATACAGTAACCATCTTTGAAAAATTTGCGAAATTTTAGTACCAATTTAGTGAAAATCGTTTAATAAATGTGTGAATGCGTGGGTGAGTGTGTGGGTGGTTGCGTGGGTTAGCAAAACTTTAAAAATTAAAAATTTGAAAATTTTAATACCAATTTCGAATCGTTCACCAATTTCGTGAAAATTAGCGAACTAATGTATTAGTACGTGGGTGGGTGCGTGGGTGGTTGCGAGGGTTTGTTAAAAAAAATCACATATAATAGCCATCCCCGAAAAATTTGATAAATTTTGTTACCAATTTCATGCAAATAGATGAAAAAATATATGATTGCGTAGGTGGGTGCGTGGGTGGTTGCGTGGGTGGGCAAAACTTTAAAATAACCATAATGGTCATCCCTTAAAAATATCGAAAATTTTACTACCAATTTCGAAAACATCGGTTAATAAATATGTGATTGCTTGGGTGGGTGCGTGGGTGAAGGTGTAAAACAAAAAAAATCACATATAGTAGCCATCCCCGAATAATTAGCGAAATTTTGGAACCAATTTATTGAAAATCGGTTAACAAATGTATGAGTGCGTAGGTGGGTGCGTGGGTGGTTGCGGGGGTGGGTTAAAAAAATCACATATAGTAGCCATCACCGAAAAATTTGCTGAATTTTTTTACGAATTTATTGAAAATCGGTGAACAAATGTATAAGTGCGTTGGTGGGTTTTTTGGGTGGTTGCGTGGGTGGGCAAAACCCACGCAACCACCCACATACAATGTTTTGGAACACCCTAAACACATTGGCGTAAATGGCGTAAAAATCTGTGAAAAAATTATTTTCAGGAAAACATACCCTCCTCTATGAGAAAAAAAAAAAATTTTTTTAAAATTAAAATAAACCCCACAGCAGCCACCCCCGAAAAATTTGCAACATTTTGGTACCTGTTTCACAAAAATCGGTCCACAAATGTGGAAGGAGTTCGCGTACATACAGACAGACAGACAGACGGACGGCACTTATATATATAGATGTTGCAAATTTTTCGAAGATGACTACTATTATTTTTTTTTCACTCCCTGATATTGTATTTTGCGTCTTGTTTTGCATAAACTTAAATATTTATAATTAAAATTTTGTTTGCTTATATTAATTTTTTTGTTATTTTAATTTCCACAAAATTTAATATGTTTTAAATCTGAAACATTAGTTTAGTAAATATATATACATACAAATTTTTTTTTTATCATTTAATTATTATACTAATTTTTTTTCCTTACTCAAATATTTTTTGATTACGTCTAATGTACCCACCGCTAACCCGCTAGTATTAGCTCTCATACAATTTCATAATTCTTCAATTTACAAAATTTCTCTGTATATTACATTTTTTGTAAAACATTTTCACTTCCTTCAATTAGATGTCCTTGATTGCTAAATTCATCTATCTTAATTTTTACACTTTCTCTTTTGGTTGCTCTAGAAAATGCCACATAAAGTTGACCATGAGCAAATACAGGATGTGGCAAATAAATCCCAATTTTTTCTAAACTCTGTCCTTGTGATTTATTTATTGTCATAGCAAATGATACTCGAATAGGAAACTGTCTTCGTTTAAATTTAAATGGCAATTCCAAATCACTTGTAATTAAATCTATCCTTGGAATGATGACAATCTGTCCTCGAGCAAGACCAGTTAGAACCTCCGCATAAATTAGATTATTTTTCAAATTAGTTACTATAAATCTTGTTCCATTACAAAGTCCTTTCTTAGTATTTAAATTTCTTAATAGGATTATTATAGCACTGACTTTTATTTTAAGTCGATGAACTGGCATTCCAGAAGGTGTCAGAGAGTTCAAAAACTCAGTTGGAAAATTTAATTGCTCCTGTGGATCATCACTTACAATAAAGTCAATTGAGAGATATTCCTTTTCCTCTCCTTCCATTTTACAAAGGATTGTGTCATTAATTTTAAAAGTATCCTCATTTTTAGGACAAAGTATCGCTCTATCTGGATTTTCTCTAATCCGTTCCATGGTGATTCTATCACCAAAAATTTCATTAATAAGAGATTCTTTTGTTATAAAATCTTTGGGGATTTCAATTATATCGAGATGTAGTCCATCTGTATTTGATAATTTACCATCTCCGAGTTGCATTAGCCAATTTGAAAATTCTTTTTCTTCCGCAGTTCTCATATTTTGTTTTAATTTAACTTGAGTTACGTTCCTCCATATAGGATTGTATTTTACAATCGATTCAATTATAGCTGCTTTTTATGCATGAGGCACTACTGGGAGATTTTGTCTGAAATCTCCTGCAAATAAAATTACTTTTCCTCCAAATGGTCGAGGATTCTTCATCAAATCCTTTAAAAGTTTATCAACTGCTGTTAAAGCATGTCCAACAGTCATGCTTACTTCCCATATGATTAATTTGACATTAATCATTTCTCGTGCACCTTGAGAATTTCCTCTAATATTTGATTTAGCTCCATCATCAATTGGGATTGAAAGCTTAAACAGAGAGTGATAAGTTCTTCCTCCTTTCAGAAGTGTGGCTGCAATTCCAGTTGAAGCATATGGAAGAATTATTTCGTTTCTTCCTCGAATAACACTTAAAAATGTGTTAAATGTGTTAAATGTTTTACCACTTCCTGCAAACCCGTCAATAAAAAATAACCTCTGAGGTTCATTTTCATTTTCAATTGCTCGCATGACTATATCGTACACGTGCTTTTGCTCAGCACTCAGTGTCGATAATAAATAATCACCACGTATTCTTTCTTCATCCACATTATACTCTATTACGTAAATATTTACTGGAGTTGGATTTGGCAATTGGAAGTTCTCACAGCTACTTCCATTATTTATCAGAATTCCTTGTATATGGTTTAAAGCCATATTTTCAGGATTTACAACATTGTTATGTACAAAGTCCTCAATCATGAAATCTTTATATTTATTCCAAATAGTTGGTACATCTGTTGGAGTTCCAAAGATGCAAATGTAAGCAAATAATTCTCGAATTTGTGCAGGCATATTCGATTCTGTTGCTTCTTCCAGCGTTTTTCCCCAAAGATTATCAGTTTCTACCAAGTTTTTTGCAATTGCTGCATCTTTAAATGTATTATAAAGAACTCCATTTACAGTTCTCAAATCTTCAAAACATTTAACTCCAGTCACATGTAGTAGAAGAAGACGGAGATAAAATCTCTCAATATCTTTTATGCTTACTGTATAGAGTCTTGAAATTATTTTTTCACCACCTTTTTTGCGTGGCTTCCACTTAGTTTCTTTTTTATCATATACATAATGATAAGGAATATCTGTGTAAATAAAATTCACTGCATTTTCATCAGATTGATTTAATTTGAACCATGCAGTCAGCGTAGTTTCTCGAGTGAACTCTCTCTGAGCAGCTTGCTCTTCATTTCCTTCTCGAAAATAAACCATTTGACGATTAGGCAAATGAACTGCCAATCTGATTACTGTATGAGACCTCATAAACAGATCGTATCCGTTCAGTCTCCACATTGCTTCTTGAGCACTAATATATCTTGCATCAAGGAATGATTTAATTTCATCTATTTTAATTAGCCTTGTGCCATCTCGTGCTTGCACTTCAATCGCAGCACAGTCAAATCCTTTGTGAATATATTTATATAAGTATTTTACGCTTTTCACCGATGAACATATTTCCAAATTGATATGTCGATCATACGATATTTCATGATTAAATATGGTGAATATGGCACTACCCATCGATTATCAACTTCTTTGCCTCTAATGATGTATTTTTTACCAAAATTCCTTCGTTGATACATAAGATATCCATTCACATTAGTGTTACGTCCGGCGGACTCCACGATTCTTTTCTTTCCCACGACCAAGGCGAAGTTTGTTGTTAGGTAAATAAAAAAAGGAAGAAAAGAGATAATAATAATCTAAGCGGCACGTATATAATAAAACGAAAACGTGCCCAGCGAAACGGACAGCTGCAGATATCGTGAGCGACCGATAAATATTACAAAATCGGTAAATAAAAGAGACCAGGCGGAAAGATGCCGAAAGCGGATTCTTGCCGACACCCTCGCGAATAATAAGTTAAAATCACATATCGGCAAAACATAAAGACGGCGAGAGCGGGCCGAAAGCGAGCCCACCTTTGAGGGGAAATCTAGAACAACGAATTGATAAAATTAAACGTGCCAAGCGAAGCGGCACCGCAGCGGAAACTCTCGCGAGAAACCGACAAACATTGTAAACCGGGAAAACACAACGACGGCGAGAACGCGCCGAAAGCAAATCCTTCCCTAGTAAGATTAGGGGAAAACAAATAATGAAAACGAAAGTGTGCAAAATAAGATAGCACACCTGCGGGTATTCTCGCGAGAAAGCGGCGAAAAATATAAAGATTAAAAGATGCCACACGCATCGCCTCTCAGCAAACAAGCTCTAAGCCGCACGTGAGGGCAATAAAGCGAGAACCCGCTGATAAAAGCGGCACTAACAAACGACAAATATCGCAATATAGGAAAAATTAACAACAAACACCGCCGCCGATATCGAAATCTCGAGACATCCCCGTTTTTGGGAAAGCGAGCTCCGATTCGCAGACGCCTGCACTAAACTTTTGATTCGTCGATCCTTGCAACGCTCCCCATAGAAAGGGAAAGTAAAAATATTAAAAACGCGATTATGAACTTCTATTCGCAGGATTTTGTCAAAAGGCGGAACGGAGGGCGTGAATCAAAAACCGGGATATAAACGCGAACTTCTCTGCGGAGCGTCACTTATCGTTCTTCGTCGAACACCCACAGTTTTTCCTTGCGTTTGCACCGCATCACTTAGTGCGCGAAAGACTTCTCAGTGCGAGCTCCTGATTTTGCGGGTTCCCTGCATAATTGCAGTGAGAGCTCCTTATCTCGCGGGTTCCCTGCGTAACTGCAGAGTGAGCCCCACGACCTCTCCTTATCTCGCGGGTTTCCTGCGTAACTGTAGAGTGAGCCCCACGACCTCTCCTTATCTCGCGGGTTCCCTGCGTAACTGCAGAGTGAGCCTCCTTGACTTCCCCCACCATACTAACGAACAGAATTATAGAGGTGCAAACTTTTCAATAATATATATATATATATATTAAATAAATATTGAAGTTATAATAAACATATATTGAGCAAATATTATATCCAAGAACTCCCTCGAAGACTCGCTTCTTATCATTGTCATTATTTAGTGAAAACCCAGCAGCATTCAAAAAGGGTTATAAAACACTCGCGAAATCGGCGGAATCGACGCTTGAGGCGAGAAGTGGTTCGGGCTACGGCCGACTCATTCCCGGACGATAGTCCAACGCAAGACTTGTTAGAGCGCTTAATCACCGAACATATTAACATAATTAATAAGCACAGCGGAAATAGAAACCCTGACACTCCCCATTACCCTCCGATTTCCTCTCCAGAGCCATCGCGCATTCCATCTCCTGCACCTCAGAACCACCTTCCCTCTCCCTGTCTCAATCGCTCTCCTTCCCCCTCATCCGCCGACATAGAGTATGGCGAAAGTTGCACGTGCCAAGAAGCGGAAGAATCTCCCGCTAATTACACTAACGCCTTCGACTTCTTAAAGGCACACATCGGGCGAATTCCTTTCCCCCACGAGAACCAATGCTATAAATGGCTACTCGAAACCTTCCCCATCTTAGATCTCCCTCGCCCACGAAGAACTTATTCCTGCGGTCCTGAGGATCCAGACGAAGAGCAGTTCATGCCAATCGTGGCAGGAAGTCTGCCAGGTACCCTCATCCCCATGTTTACTCCTATCCACCCCAATCCTATCGGATTCCCCGTCGACATCCTTCGAGCTTTCCTTCCCCCCTCCACTATTGAAATTTCCGAAATTAAATAAATAAACAAGAAAACAAAATAAACCCACCCGCACATATTCTCACGTACACTCTAATATTACTATTTTTACCTAATTATTAAAATGAAAAATTATTGTAATAATTTTTCATTTTAATAATTAGGTAAAAATAATAATATTAGAGTGTCCCCCTATCGGGACCATAATATATTTAGACAATAAACTCTCCCCCCTTCATGTCCCCATTGATGACCTCCGTACTTATGTAACACCCGCGAACCACACACACACACACACACACACACACACACACACACACACACACACACACACACACACACACACACACACACACACACACACACACACACACACACACACACACACACACACACACACACACACACACACACACACACACACACACACACACACACACACACACACACCTATTTATAGATTAAATCCCGCGCGCGGGTTAAATGTTACTTATGTATCCGTCTTTTCACCGTTTTTATTTATATGAATGAAACTTAGTTTTATTATGAACTCGCGTTTAATTAATTGATTAACCCGCTCTCATTTCCTCCGTCCTGAGATCGCACTAAGGTCCCATCCCGCGCAAAAGAGATTAAATTCTCTTGCCGAAAAGGGACCACCGAGCCCTTTAAATAGCGTAAGAGCGACCCTCGCGGTCGTTGACCTATTTGAGGCCTAAACACGTTCGTTCGGCTCGAACAAAACGCACTACCTGGCGTTGTTCGATTTAAGTAGTTACGTCCTTCCTTTCGACTCTTCCTTCCTTGAGTCTGGACGTAACATTAGCATTAGTTTCTTCACGAAACTCTTTTGGAAAACCTTTTGAACATTTTCCATCGTCTCCAGTGCAAGGATATCTGTGGGAGGAATCTCCACAAGGACCATGAATCATGTGCTTCAAAATTTTTACATTAAGTTCTGAATATCTTTCTTCATCAGGGATTTCAGCCCATACCATCATGTCAATAACTTCTTGAAGTCTAGGCTTATCTTCATCACTCAACATTGCAAGTAAATGCAAATGTGGAAGTCCTCTTTTTTGAAATTCAATCACACCTGCATAAGCAATTATATTTCCAAAAATTTTATTATGAATTAGATCATTTAAAATCTCTTTGACATCCAAGTTGAATGTTTTAGCGACCAAATCTGGTCGAAATTCTATTAAACATCCATCAAGATTATCCTTAATTTCTGGACATTGAGGATTGTAAGAAGTCATTGTAAGTCATTGTAAGAAAAATATCTGGTTTACCAAACTTTCTTACCAAAGACATAGCATCTTGGTACCTTTCTTGCATGTTTCTTGGACTGCCCATAAATGAAGATGGTAATATCACAGGTATACCAGCTGTAATTCCTTCATTTTGTGCTCGATTATCTAGGTGATCCATTAATCCCGAATAAAGTTCTGCTCTTAATTGAGGTTGATTTAATTTAATATAATAAGCCTATTTGCTTCAGTTTTCATATAGGCATCAAGTATAAATTGACATCTCAATTTGCCTGCCTTTTTAAATTGACTAAATTCTAATCTTGATGCTAACAGGTGAGCATAATAATCCATTTGAGTTACTTTGAATCCTGGATATTTTGGATTATATGATTTAAGTTCTGAATGCCATCCATTGTTACCATATGGATATAACAAAGGATAACACATTGGGTCACACCTTTTGTCTAGAATTGATATTTGTTGAACATCGTTCGAATTTTTATTATAAATCCGAACGTCTCTTTCAAATGGAGGCTCACCATCTACATTCTTAAAGACCACAGCTATTTCATTTGTTTGTGGAGCATTGTATCTTCTTTGATCTTGTTTAGGATTTTTTCTAAAGGACAACATTAAATTTATGGTTTTATTTCCTATCGGATTAAGATCTTTTTCAACTTGACGCATCATCTTGAATGTTTTTGCAAATTCATTGCATTGAACCATAAAACTTGACAACTCTTTCATTATTTCTGAATCACACTCCTTATTAGCTTTGTTATTCATTCTATGATTTACAGCTTCTTCTGTATCTAAAAAGTAAAGCTGTGCAAATCGCGGAGCTTGCCCATCCGCTGGGCGCATTGCTGTTGAAGTTAAATGATGATATTGCCCATGAATCTTTAAGCAATAAGGAGCATTGTTCACAACATCCAATGGATTTCTATTTCCCGGCGCACCCATTGAAGCCATAGCTAAAGCGCTGTTATATGAACGAATATTATTCATAAAATTTTTTGATTTATAATCATTTCCATTATATGATTTTTTAAGAAAATCAGGACAATTTATTGGCTTTAATTGAAGCTTGCCTTTTTGACAACAATATGTAAATTTTCCATCTTTAGATTTTTCACATGCAAAGTTTAACGATTTGCAAAATTGGCATTCTACATTCATTTGGCCAAGTGTATAAACTGGCACATTTATTTCATGGTCCTTGGCAATTAGCGCAATGTAATGATTTAATTGTTTAGCTTTTTGTCTTCCTTGAGCATGTCTCTGGGCATCAGCTTCAAGTCGTTGTGACCTTACATCATCATTTTCGTCGGCCCTCTGCTGAGCATGTCTCTGGGCATCAGCTTCGAGTCGTTGAGACTTTGCGTCATCATTTTCGTGGGTCCTTTGCTGAGCATGTCTCTGAGCATCAGCTTCGAGTCGTTTAGACCTTGCGTTATCATTTTCATTGATCCTCTCCTGAGAATTTCTTTGAACATTAGCTTCAAGTCTTTGAGACCTTTCCTCAAAACTCTCAATTATTCGTATTTTTCGTAAGCGCTTACTTTCGCGACTCACTTTATACAAATTTCCGCCTTTTCTCTTTTGAGGCATACTTCCGATTTTCAATAAATTCGTAAAAAAATTCAGCAAATTTTTCGGTGATGGCTACTATATGTGATTTTTTTAACCCACCCTCGCAACCACCCACGCACCCACCTACGCACTCATACATTTGTTAACCGATTTTCAATAAATTGGTCCCAAAATTTCGCTAATTATTCGTGGATGGCTACTATATGTGATTTTTTTTGTTTTACACCTTCACCCACGCACCCACCCAAGCAATCACATATTTGTTAACCGATATTTTCGAAATTGGTAATAAAATTTTCGATATTTTTAAGGGATGACCATTATGGTTATTTTAAAGTTTTGCCCACCCACGCAACCACCCACATACAATGTTTTGGAACACCCTAAACACATTGGCGTAAATGGCGTAAAAATCTGTGAAAAAATTATTTTCAGGAAAACATACCCTCCTCTATGAGAAAAAAAAAAATTTTTTAAAATGAAAATAAACCCCACAGCAGCCACCCCCGAAAAATTTGCAACATTTTGGTACCTGTTTCACAAAAATCGGTCCACAAATGTGGAAGGAGTTCGCGTACATACAGACAGACAGACAGACGGACGGCACTTATATATATAGATGTTGCAAATTTTTCGAAGATGACTACTATTATTTTTTTTTCACTCCCTGATATTGTATTTTGCGTCTTGTTTTGCATAAACTTAAATATTTATAATTAAAATTTTGTTTGCTTATATTAATTTTTTTGTTATTTTAATTTCCACAAAATTTAATATGTTTTAAATCTGAAACATTAGTTTAGTAAATATATATACATACAAATTTTTTTTTATCATTTAATTATTATACCAATTTTTTTTCCTTACTCAAATATTTTTTGATTACGTCTAATGTACCCACCGCTAACCCGCTAGTATTAGCTC
The DNA here is from genome assembly GCF_030444845.1 of Prenolepis imparis. Classification (NCBI taxonomy): domain Eukaryota; kingdom Metazoa; phylum Arthropoda; class Insecta; order Hymenoptera; family Formicidae; genus Prenolepis; species Prenolepis imparis. Next base: position 35,174 of record NW_028141249.1, read on the forward strand.
TCATACAATTTCATAATTCTTCAATTTACAAAATTTCTCTGTATATTACATTTTTTGTAAAACATTTTTCACTTCCTTCAATTAGATGTCCTTGATTGCTAAATTCATCTATCTTAATTTTTACACTTTCCCTTTTGGTTGCTCTAGAAAATGCCACATAAAGTTGACCATGAGCAAATACAGGATGTGGCAAATAAATCCCAATTTTTTCTAAACTCTGTCCTTGTGATTTATTTATTGTCATAGCAAATGATACTCGAATAGGAAACTGTCTTCGTTTAAATTTAAATGGCAATTCCAAATCACTTGTAATTAAATCTATCCTTGGAATGATGACAATCTGTCCTCGAGCAAGACCAGTTAGAACCTCCGCATAAATTAGATTATTTTTCAAATTAGTTACTATAAATCTTGTTCCATTACAAAGTCCTTTCTTAGTATTTAAATTTCTTAATAGGATTATTATAGCACTGACTTTTATTTTAAGTCGATGAACTGGCATTCCAGAAGGTGTCAGAGAGTTCAAAAACTCTGTTGGAAAATTTAATTGCTCCTGCGGATCATCACTTACAATAAAGTCAATTGAGAGATATTCCTTTTCCTCTCCTTCCATTTTACAAAGGATTGTGTCATTAATTTTAAAAGTATCCTCATTTTTAGGTCAAAGTATCGCTCTATCTGGATTTTCTCTAATCCGTTCCATGGTGATTCTATCACCAAAAATTTCATTAATAAGAGATTCTTTTGATATAAAATCTTTGGGGATTTCAATTGTATCGAGATGTAGTCCATCCTTATTTGATAATTTACCATCTCCGAGTTGCATTAGCCAATTTGAAAATTCTTTTTCTTCCGCAATTCTCATATTTTGTTTTAATTTAACTTGAGTTACGTTCCTCCATATAGGATTGTATTTTACAATCGATTCAATTATAGCTGCTTTTTGTGCATGAGGCACTACTGGGAGATTTTGTCTGAAATCTCCTGCAAATAAAATTACTTTTCCTCCAAATGGTCGAGGATTCTTTAAAAGTTTATCAACTGCTGTTAAAGCATGTCCAACAGTCATGCTCACTTCATCCCATATGATTAATTTGGCATTAATCAATTCTCGTGCACCTTGAGAATTTCCTCTAATATTTGATTTAGCTCCATCATCAATTGGGATTGAAAGCTTAAACAGAGAGTGATAAGTTCTTCCTCCTTTCAGAAGTGTGGCTGCAATTCCAGTTGAAGCACATGGAAGAATTATTTCGTTTCTTCCTCGAATAACACTTAAAAATGTGTTAAATAGGTATGTTTTACCACTTCCTGCAAACCCGTCAATAAAAAATAACCTCTGAGTTTCATTTTCATTTTCAATTGCTCGCATGACTATATCGTACACGTGCTTTTGCTCAGCATTTAGTGTCGATAATAAATAATCACCACGTATTCTTTCTTCATCCACATTATACTCTGTTACGTAAATATTTATTGGAGTTGTATTTGGCAATTGGAAGTTCTCACAGCTACTTCCATTATTTATCAGAATTCCTTGTATATGGTTTAAAGCCATATTTTCAGGATTTACAACATTGTTATGTACAAAGTCCTCAATCATTAAATCTTTATATTTATTCCAAATAGTTGGTACATCTGTTGGAGTTCCAAAGATGCAAATGTAAGCAAATAATTCTCGAATTTGTGCAGGCATATTCGATTCTGTTGCTTCTTCCAGCGTTTTTCCCCAAAGATTATCAGTTTCTACCAAGTTTTTTGCAATTGCTGCATCTTTAAATGTATTATAAAGAACTCCATTTACAGTTCTCAAATCTTCAAAACATTTAACTCCAGTCACATGTAGTAGAAGAAGACGGAGATAAAATCTCTCAATATCTTTTATGCTTACTGTATAGAGTCTTGAAATTATTTTTTCACCACCTTTTTTGCGTGGCTTCCACTTAGTTTCTTTTTTATCATATACATAATGATAAGGAATATCTGTGTAAATAAAATTCACTGCATTTTCATCAGATTGATTTAATTTGAACCATGCAGTCAGCGTAGTTTCTCGAGTGAGCTCTCTCTGAGCAGCTTGCTCTTCATTTCCTTCTCGAAAATAAACCATTTGACGATTAGGCAAATGAACTGCCAATCTGATTACTGTATGAGACCTCATAAACAGATCGTATCCGTTCAGTCTCCACATTGCTTCTGGAGCACTAATATATCTTGCATCAAGGAATGATTTAATTTCATCTATTTTAATTAGCCTTGTGCCATCTCGTGCTTGCACTTCAATCGCAGCACAGTCAAATCCTTTGTGAATATATTTATATAAGTATTTTACGCTTTTCACCGATGAACATATTTCCAAATTGATATGTCGATCATATTTCATGATTAAATATGGTGAATATGGCACTACCCATCGATTATCAACTTCTTTGCCTCTAACGATGTATTTTTTACCAAAATTCCTTCGTTGATACATAAGATATCCATTCACATTAGCATTAGTTTCTTCACGAAACTCTTTTGGAAAACCTTTTGAACATTTTCCATCGTCTCCAGTGCAAGGATATCTGTGGGAGGAATCTCCACAAGGACCATGAATCATGTGCTTCAAAATTTTTACATTAAGTTCTGAATATCTTTCTTCATCAGGGATTTCAGCCCATACCATCATGTCAATAACTTCTTGAAGTCTAGGCTTATCTTCATCACTCAACATTGCAAGTAAATGCAAATGTGGAAGTCCTCTTTTTTGAAATTCAATCACACCTGCATAAGCAATTATATTTCCAAAAATTTTATTATGAATTAGATCATTTAAAATCTCTTTGACATCCAAGTTGAATGTTTTAGCGACCAAATCTGGTCGAAATTCTATTAAACATCCATCAAGATTATCCTTAATTTCTGGACATTGAGGATTGTAAGAAGTCATTGTAAGTCATTGTAAGAAAAATATCTGGTTTACCAAACTTTCTTACCAAAGACATAGCATCTTGGTACCTTTCTTGCATGTTTCTTGGACTGCCCATAAATGAAGATAGTAATATCACAGGTATACCAGCTGTAATTCCTTCATTTTGTGCTCGATTATCTAGGTGATCCATTAATCCCGAATAAAGTTCTGCTCTTAATTGAGGTTGATTTAATTTAATATAATTAAGCCTATTTGCTTCAGTTTTCATATAGGCATCAAGTATAAATTGACATCTCAATTTGCCTGCCTTTTTAAATTGACTAAATTCTAATCTTGATGCTAACAGGTGAGCATAATAATCCATTTGAGTTACTTTGAATCCTGGATATTTTGGATTATATGATTTAAGTTCTGAATGCCATCCATTGTTACCATATGGATATAACAAAGGATAACACATTGGGTCACACCTTTTGTCTAGAATTGATATTTGTTGAACATCGTTCGAATTTTTATTATAAATCCGAACGTCTCTTTCAAATGGAGGCTCACCATCTACATTCTTAAAGACCACAGCTATTTCATTTGCTTGTGGAGCATTGTATCTTCTTTGATCTTGTTTAGGATTTTTTCTAAAGGACAACATTAAATTTATGATTTTATTTCCTATCGGATTAAGATCTTTTTCAACTTGACGCATCATCTTGAATGTTTTTGCAAATTCATTGCATTGAACCATAAAACTTGACAACTCTTTCATTATTTCTGAATCACACTCCTTATTAGCTTTGTTATTCATTCTATGATTTACAGCTTCTTCTGTATCTAAAAAGTAAAGCTGTGCAAATCGCGGAGCTTGCCCATCCGCTGGGCGCATTGCTGTTGAAGTTAAATGATGATATTGCCCATGAATCTTTAAGCAATAAGGAGCATTGTTCACAACATCCAATGGATTTCTATTTCCCGGCGCACCCATTGAAGCCATAGCTAAAGCGCTGTTATATGAACGAATATTATTCATAAAATTTTTTGATTTATAATCATTTCCATTATATGATTTTTTAAGAAAATCAGGACAATTTATTGGCTTTAATTGAAGCTTGCCTTTTTGACAACAATATGTAAATTTTCCATCTTTAGATTTTTCACATGCAAAGTTTAACGATTTGCAAAATTGGCATTCTACATTCATTTGGCCAAGTGTATAAACTGGCACATTTATTTCATGGTCCTTGGCAATTAGCGCAATGTAATGATTTAATTGTTTAGCTTTTTGTCTTCCTTGAGCATGTCTCTGGGCATCAGCTTCAAGTCGTTGTGACCTTACATCATCATTTTCGTCGGCCCTCTGCTGAGCATGTCTCTGGGCATCAGCTTCGAGTCGTTGAGACTTTGCGTCATCATTTTCGTGGGTCCTTTGCTGAGCATGTCTCTGAGCATCAGCTTCGAGTCGTTTAGACCTTGCGTTATCATTTTCATTGATCCTCTCCTGAGAATTTCTTTGAACATTAGCTTCAAGTCTTTGTGACCTTTCCTCAAAACTCTCAATTATTCGTATTTTTCGTAAGCGCTTACTTTCGCGACTCACTTTATACAAATTTCCGCCTTTTCTCTTTTGAGGCATACTTCCGATTTTCAATAAATTCGTAAAAAAATTCAGCAAATTTTTCGGTGATGGCTACTATATGTGATTTTTTTAACCCACCCTCGCAACCACCCACGCACCCACCTACGCACTCATACATTTGTTAACCGATTTTCAATAAATTGGTCCCAAAATTTCGCTAATTATTCGTGGATGGCTACTATATGTGATTTTTTTTGTTTTACACCTTCACCCACGCACCCACCCAAGCAATCACATATTTGTTAACCGATATTTTCGAAATTGGTAATAAAATTTTCGATATTTTTAAGGGATGACCATTATGGTTATTTTAAAGTTTTGCCCACCCACGCAACCACCCACATACAATGTTTTGGAACACCCTAAACACATTGGCGTAAATGGCGTAAAAATCTGTGAAAAAATTATTTTCAGGAAAACATACCCTCCTCTATGAGAAAAAAAAATTTTTTTTTAAAATGAAAATAAACCCCACAGCAGCCACCCCCGAAAAATTTGCAACATTTTGGTACTTGTTTCACAAAAATCGGTCCACAAATGTGGAAGGAGTTCGCGTACATACAGACAGACAGACAGACGGACGGCACTTATATATATAGATTGTGTGTGTGTGTGTGTGTGTGTGTGTGTGTGTGTGTGTGTGTGTGTGTGCGTATGAATGTGAATTTAAAATTTAAAATATAAGAATATATAAGAATATAATAATATAATATGAATATAAAGATAAGAATATAAAGATAAGAATATAAAGATAAGAATATAAATATTATAATATATAAAAAATTTTAATGCGTCGGCGGCAAGCGGAGGAGCTGCGGCTGGGCAGTGGTGGCGGCAACGGTGATGAGGCGGTCGGGCGGCTGTGCCGACGATGGTGGGGGTGGCAAGACGACAGCCGTGGGACTACTGCGAGGGGTCCCTTCTGTGACAGAAAAAAAAAATTTTTATTAATTATTTTAACAATTTTTAAATTAAAAAGAAATACTTACAACACACTCTCAATCTTCGTCCCTCACATCCGACTCATCGATTTCTAAGTCTGAGTTCAGAATATTGCCCTCCTGGCAAGTATGAGGAGACTATGCGAGAGGCAAGAACAAGAATAAGCCTTGGTTCCCTCGGCATCACAGAGGGAGTCAAAATAAGGAGAGCAATAACCGGGGCCCTCATATTTGAGGTCCCCGGCAAGAATGGTAATGCGCTGGCTGATAAGCTGGCACTAAACCTTAGAAAGGTGTTCGCGGGAAAGGACAGCGTCAGGGTGGATAGACCAAAATGGCGGAGATCCGGCTAAGAGGACTCGAGGAATCGATCACTCCCCCGGAAATAGCCACATCGATATCACTAGCCGGGGGATGTGAAAAGGAAGAGGTCAAGGTTGGGGACATACGAATGTCCCCAAATGGCATGGGAACGGCATGAGCCAGATGCCTCCTAACCGCGGCGAACAAAATTGCGACTGCGGAAAGAATAAGGATAGGGTGGGCGATAGTTGGGGTACAGCTGCTTGAAAGCCCCTCCAGTGCTATAAATGCCTGGAGGGAGGCCACGTCAGGCAGCGGTGCCCCAACAAAGAAGACCGCAGCGGGCAGTGCTTTAGGTGCGGCAAGGGACATGAAGCGAGGTCCTGTCGGGAGAAAGTAGAATGTCCAATATGTAAGGACAAAAATCTCCCAGCAGGACACCGCTCTGGAGGAAAATCATGCCCGTCAGTGAGAAAGGGCACAAGAGGGCTGGCTCTTACTACATTAAGTAGAAGCCAGCCCATTACACAAGAAGGGCGAGAGGAGGAGAGGAGACCCACAACTTCTTCTTCTTCCACTAGGGCTCCGACGCCCCTCCCGAACGCCGAAAGGAAGAAAGCGAAGGAGGAGGAAAACACCCCTCAAGCAATGAGAGGCGGAAAGAGGAGGAGGCTAAGAGAAAATTTGGAGGAAAAGGACTCCGCTTCTGAAATGGAAGCGCAGGGCGGACAGGACACCGGCTCCGAGGAAGATGACCTGTAGAGTAATACACCTATGTGATCTTGGCACCCGACTTTAAGAAAATGGATTTTTTTAAAAAGCATTCGATTACGCTTCGTTTGTACCCGTTTGTACCGTCTTTGATTTCGTTTGTATCCCAAAGGGATGCAAGTTATTAAGGGTTGAAAAATCGCCAGCATCCCACTTTAAGATAACATAATTTTTTGATGCAGTTCGATTCAGCATCGTTTGTACCCGTTTGTACCGCCTCTCGTTTCGTTTGTACCCTCACGGGGATGGAAATACCAAATTTTTAAAATAGGGGTAAGAGCCAACTGTTATTTTGAGAGATATTTTAATTCTGTAAACGGGTGCTGTTTCTACCCATTTGTACCGCTTTTCGTTTCGTTTGTACCCCTACGGGGGTGAAAGTACCGCATTTTTAAAATAGGGGTAAGAGCTAACTTTGTTATTTTCAAAGATATTCGAAATCTGAAAGCGGGTACTGGTTCGTAATAGTTTGTACCCGTTTGTACCGCTTTTCGTTTCGTTTGTATCCCTACGGGAGTGAAAGTACCGCATTTTTAAAATTGGGGTAAGAGCTAACTTTTATTTTTAAAGATATTCGAAATCTGAAAGCGCGTGCTGGTTCGTAATCGTTTGTACCCGTTTGTACCGCTTTTCGTTTCGTTTGTACCCCCAGTACTGGGGTGAAAGTACCGGATTCTAAATGTAGGGGTAAGAGCTAACTTTTTTATTTTTAAAGATATTTGAATTGTGAAGCGGATGTTGCCTTCTAATCGTTTGTATATTTAATTGCGGAATCTTTTATATAAAATCTACGGTATAGATGTAAAAAAAATAAGTTGCAGGTTTGATATAAAATTAAACTAAAATTAAACTGAAATAAAATTCTCAATCTGAACTCAAACTAAAATTGAACTAAAAAATTAAACTGAAATAAAATTCTCAAACTAAAATTAAACTAAATTTAAACTTAAATTAAAATTCTCAAACTAAACTCAAACTAAAATTAAACTTTAATTAAACTCAAAATAAAATTGAACATAAAATGAATATTCTTTGATTGAAAATTTATGTCTCATTGATTAATCATTTTTTATTTCAGCGTAACTAAATAACAAAAACTAAAATGTAAATGCTTTGGTATAGTAAAATAAAAACGTGTGTGTGTGTGTGTGTGTAAATTGTGAAGTATAAATATATATAAATATATTAAAATGTAAATAATATGTTAAATCTTTACATATATTTTTTATTTTTTTTACCTTTTTTTATTTTTTTGAGGTTTTTTAATTTTTTTACTTTTAAACTTTAAAATTATTTTTGTTTTATAGACATTAAACGAACTTAAAATGAATAATTAAGATGTGGCATATATGTATAATAATAGTGTGTTTTATATTTTAATATATATTAATAAAGATAATTTCTTTTTTGTAACATCATTCTTTGTGATGCCAGTAGCGGCTTTTTATCTCTACAGAGATCATTATGAACTTCCCATTTTCCTGTCAGCCTGCGTATGTTTGCAATATAATGCCCTACACTTTCTGCATCTGATGTGCCTTGATACTCTATAACGGAAAGCAATTTATACATGCAATCATGAAATAGGAGATCTACGGGTACGTGGCTCAATGTGAATGTTCCTTCCCAATCTGATATATTTAAATTTCTTGCTAGATGTGTCGATTGTAAACACTCTATATCAATAAAAAGCAGTTAATCACAAATAACTGAACATTCTACGTTTTCTCCGTCACAACGAATACATCTTTTGTTCTCGTAAATATATTTTTCATTTATCGAATGTTGTAAGGCGCGCATATTTTCTTTATAAAACGGCTTGACATTAATATCTATAATATTAAAGTTGTTATTTTGTGCGTGTTGGCAATTCTGACAAGTTACATTTATGCTTAAGGAGAATTCGTCCTTTAATAAAGTTTTGCAACTAAATTACAGATATTATAGCAGCAATTCATAGTTCCATGTACAGGAGTGATAAACTTATTTAATATTAGTGCTCCTTCTTTATATATTTTTATGGAAGATCCATATGTCGATAATTTTTTAATAAACTGGAACATGTCACTTTGAGCTTCTTCTACATAACAATGGAAGTTTGTCCAATCATAATAACCGACTAGTAACGTCTGAGCAATTGCATCAAAAGGGCATGTATTAATAAGCATAGTAGAATTTTTTCCAAGAACTACCGGTGCTAAAGTGTTACCATTTTTTAATAAGGGTACTGAGGTTGTGAATTTTGGTTTTAGATGAATATTTTCAACGTCCGGGCACACAGTTAAATATTTTCCACGCTTCTTTGGACTATTATTTTTACCTCTCCAATTTTCCATTTTATTAAGATAGGTAAAACTTAAGTTAGCGCTAGTATCTTCTATATTACTGTCTGAGTCAATAGGATTAATATCAATTTCGTCAGATTTGTCGTGACATTTTAATTGTATGCGCATCAGATACTGAAGAAATTACCGACGAACAAATTAGATGCCTTACTGCACAACGAAGATTAATCCAATTAATAAAAAACGATAAAATGTATGATACTAATTATGATACTAATTATGATACAGACTTTACAAATGAAGATTTGATAGATGATTTAGATGATAAATGCGGTATGAAAATAACAAGTTTTTTGCAATCTATACAAATTGAAAGTAAACCAAGTGATACTGGCGAAAAACCGAATCCATACTGGTGTCCTCAAGTTGGCAGCAATTTATTAAAAATTGTTAGACACTTTCCTTTATGGACAGCAATAATGTCGGCCAGCATAGCATCTTCCGCTTGCAGCGAAGAATATTTTAGGGAATTAAAACAACTTGTTTTTAAAGATGCTAAGTGTACGCGTATCGACAAATTTCTTGTTACACACATTAAATCGCTTGCAGGCGCGGTAAAAATTTTACAAGCTAGTAATTTGCATGCCGCACAAAATAATTCGGATAATTCCGATGATAATATTAATCTAAATAAATCTAATGTTCAATCTTTCTGTATTACTAACAATACTACTATTGAGATAAAAGTCCGGTGAGAATTCTGGTTGGTTGGAGTGAGGCGGAAATATGGGCAGAAACCACAAAATCAAAACGGGCGATGTTTCACACAACAATATAATTCTAATTTATTATAATAATGTACGGCGGCTGAATACCAGCCTTCTGCCAATCAAGAAACGTTAGAATATACAAAATGGAAAATAAAATGTCTTTGGTCTTTATGACGAGAAAAATGTATGGAGAAGTCCGAAGGATATCGCGACACGTGGCCGCCCGAGGAGAGCGGTAATGGCCGCACTGATTGTTATGTCGCACTTGATCTGTTCGTTGAGATTCACTTGTCGTAGTCCGTTGTCATTATGAGAGATCCTATAATCGTTCCTTGGAGATAGAGAGTCCGAGAGATAGCACTGATCCGTTGTAGAGTTCCTGATATTCACCTTTTGATCCGTTTCACTTTCTTGTTCACACGTGTGTAGCTGCGAGAGAACCGCTCGTTGTTGCCAGAAAACGAAGTACAGAAACGATGATAGCGAGATCCTTTGAGAGACGACATGTGCGCACGATGATTGATGTGTTGCTACTTGATTGGCCTAGTTACCTCAGGGAGATAGCCCGTGATTTGTGGGCCGTGGGAAAGGGGGAGCGAGAATGCGTGTGAAGTCAGAAAGAGAGAAAATGAGAGAGCGAGTGATAGCGGGTGAGTGGGAGTGAGAACGAACAAGGAAGAGGTCGTTTAGGAGTTTAGATATTTTCCAAACAACTATAAATAATAATGACCCATTTCCGATGACATAAATGATCCTCCAAATAGCTCGAAAGATTTTAAAATTACCACTGAGAACGATATTAGCGTGTCTGATAATTCTATCGCGCCTATTGATATTAAGCCTATTGACTCAGACAGTAATATAGAAGATACTAGCGCTAACTTAAGTTTTACCTATCTTAATAAAATGGAAAATTGGAGAGGTAAAAATAATAGTCCAAAGAAGCGTGGAAAATATTTAACTGTGTGCCCGGACGTTGAAAATATTCATCTAAAACCAAAATTCACAACCTCAGTACCCTTATTAAAAAATGGTAACACTTTAGCACCGGTAGTTCTTGGAAAAAATTCTACTATGCTTATTAATACATGCCCTTTTGATGCAATTGCTCAGACGTTAGTCGGTTATTATAAGCAGTGGTATCAACGCAGAGTACTTAGTCGGTTATTATGATTGGACAAACTTCCATTGTTATGTAGAAGAAGCTCAAAGTGACATGTTCCAGTTTATTAAAAAATTATCGACATATGGATCTTCCATAAAAATATATAAAGAAGGAGCACTAATATTAAATAAGTTTATCACTCCTGTACATGGAACTATGAATTGCTGCTATAATATCTGTAATTTAGTTGCAAAACTTTATTAAAGCAGTGGTATCAACGCAGAGTACTTGTAACTTGTCAGAATTGCCAACACGCACAAAATAACAACTTTAATATTATAGATATTAATGTCAAGCCGTTTTATAAAGAAAATATGCGCGCCTTACAACATTCGATAAATGAAAAATATATTTACAAGAACAAAAGATGTATTCGTTGTGACGGAGAAAACATAGAATGTTCAGTTATTTGTGGTCAACTGCTTTTTATTGATATAGAGTTTACAATCGACACATCTAGCAAGAAACTTAAATATATCATATTGGGAAGGAACATTCACATTGAGCCACGTACCCGTAGATCTCCTATTTCATGATTGCATGTATAAATTGCTTTCCGTTATAGAGTATCAAGGCACATCAGATGCAGAAAGTGTAGGGCATTATATTGCAAACATACGCAGGCTGACAGAAAAATGGGAAGTTTATAATGATCTCTGTAGAGATAAAAAGCCGCTACTGGCATCACAAAGAATGATGTTACAAAAAAAGAAATTATCTTTATTAATATATATTAAAATATAAAACACACTATTATTATACATATGTGTCACATCTTAATTATTCATTTTAAGTTCGTTTAATGTCTATAAAACAAAAATAGTTTTAAAGTTTAAAAGGAAAAAAATTAAAAAACCTAAAAAAAAATAAAAAAAATAAAAAAATATATGTAAAGTTTTAACATATTATTTGCATTTTAATATATTTATATATATTTACACTTCACAATTTACACACACACACACACACACACACACACACACACGTTTTTATTTTACTATGTCAAAGCATTTACATTTAAGTTTTTGTTATTTAGTTCCGCAGAAGTAAAAAATGATTAACTAATAAGACATAAATTTTTAATCAAAGAATATTCATTTTTCAATTTTATTTTGAGTTTAATTAAAGTTTAATTTTAGTTTGAGTTCAGTTTGAGAATTTTAATTTAAGTTTAAATTTAGTTTAATTTTAGTTTGAGTTCAGTTTGAGAATTTTAATTTGAGTTTAATTTTAATTTGAGGTCAGATTGAGAATTTTATTTCAATTTAATATTTTAGTTCAATTTTAGTTTGAGTTCAGATTGAGAATTTTATTTCAGTTTAATTTTTTAGTTCAATTTTAGTTTGAGTTCAGATTGAGAATTTTATTTCAGTTTAATTTTAGTTTAATTTTATATCAAACCTGCAACTTATTTTTTTTACATCTATACCGTAGATTTGATATAAAAGATTCCGCAATTAAATATACAAACGATTAGAAGGCAACATCCGCGTCACAATTCAAATATCTTTAAAAATAAAAAAGTTAGCTCTTACCCCTACATTTAGAATCCGGTACTTCCACCCCCGTAGGGATACAAACGAAACGAAAAGCGGTACAAACGGGTACAAACGATTACGAAACAGCACCCGTTTACAGAATTAAAATATCTCTCAAAATAACAGTTGGCTCTTACCCCTATTTTAAAAATTTGGTATTTCCATCCCCGTGAGGGTACAAACGAAACGAGAGGCGGTACAAACGGGTACAAATGATGCTGAATCGAACTGCATCAAAAAAATTACGTTATCTTAAAGTGGGGTGCTGGCGATTTTTCAACCCTTAATAACTTTGGGGTACAAACGAAATCAAAGACGGTACAAACGGGTGCAAACGAAGCGTAATCGAATGCTTTTTAAAAAAATCCATTTTCTTAAAGTCGGGTGCCAAGTTCACATAGGTGAGTAATACAAGCCAATCTTAACCACTCGGGGCCGGCGCAAGACCTCCTGCTACAATACATGGCGCAGGAGAACTGTGGCCTAGGCATCCTCTCGGAGCCGTACAATGTCCGAGAGGGTCCCAGGTATGCCGTTAGTTTGGATGGCACGGCGGCCATCACGTGGAGAGGAGCCACAAACTCTTCCCCAATGGCGATGCATACCAGGGGGAAAGGATTCGTGGCAGTGACCTGGAGGCTCATCGCAGTCATATCTGTCTACCTTTCACCGAGTCTGTCGCACGAGGAATACACGCGCAGATTGTGAAGGGTGGGCAGATTGACCAGAAGACTCTCTCCTAGTCCAATCATCGTTGCGGGAGACTTCAACGCTAAATCAGGCGTCTGGGAGTCCCCGCGGCAGGACAGGAGAGGGGGCATGGTGTTGGACTGGGCGGCGGACTTCGGTCTCAATGTGATAAATTCTGGCGCACATAATACGTGCATCAGAATGCGAGAGGGTTCAATATCGTCGATTTGACTTGGGCGAACCCCCTCGCAGCCAGAATCATAAGGGAATGGAGGGTAGCGGCGGAGAGGGAGACACTCTCCGATCATGAGCATATAACCTTCTCCGTTGCTGCCATCCCCCGAGAGACCGTGGCCCGCCGCCGGGACAAGGAGTCCCGTGCCAAGCGATGGGCCCTCAGAAAACTAGACGGAGATGCCTTCATGGCATCCATTCAGTGCGCCCTCATGACTAACAAGGGGAGGCTACGACGTGATACCAATCGATTTGAACGAAACTCGTTGTAGCGATAGGTATTGATGTCGAGTAATATTGGGTAAAAGATGCAATACTCAAGCGTTTACGAGAAAACCTAAAATGAAAATTTTGAGCGCGTTATAAGCAAATGGAATAGAACGTTTTTTTCGAAGAGCGCGTGGTCCAGCGGCTAAGTACCAGACACGTAACGTCAACGTTGCGAGTTCAAATCTTTTTAACTTTTTTTTTTTTTAATAATAAAATGCTATTATGACACACAATAAATGTACATTACATAAGTTAATACGATTAATGGATTAATACGTCTATTTTATTTTATTTTACAAAAATGAATCTTTTTATTTACGTTCTTTCTCTCTAGACACTCTACTTGTGGATTTGAACCCGCAATGTTGACGTTACGTGTCTGGTACTTAGCCGCTGGACCACGCGCTCTTCGAAAAAACGTTCTATTCCATTTGCTTATAACGCGCTCAAAATTTTCATTTTAGGTTTTCTCGTAAACGCTTGAGTATTGCAACTTATCCTTTTACCCAATATTACTCGACATCAATATCTATCGCTACAACGAGTTTCGTTCAAATCGATTGGTATCACGTCGTAGCCTCCCCTTGTAAGAAGGGCGTACTGGAAGAATTGGACGACACAAGCTCCGCTGGGTCATGGGCACCATGGAGGCTGCGTGCGAAGCCTCCATGCCCAGGACCAAGTTCCGGCCACCAAAGAAAGCCTACTGGTGGTCGGAACAGATAGCGGAGCTATGACAAAGATTGGTCCGAGCCAAAAGACGGGCCAACCGATGCCGCAACCAGGAAGGACACGAAGAGGCATGGGAAGATTATAGGTCCCTCAGGGACGAACTCAGACTGGAGATCAGGGCAGCGAAAACGAAGTCATGGGGAGAACTGCTCTCCTCTCTAGACAGAGATCCATGGGGGCGCCCCTATAAGCTAGTGCTTGGCAAGCTTAAACAGGTGGCGTCCCCGGTCACAGAGACCATGGATCCGCTCTTCGTCCGACGGGTCATTGATACCCTGTTTCCAATAATGGAGGATGGTTACAATGACCCAATCCCCGAGAGGAATATAGAATGGGACGAGGAGCTGATGTACGTCTCTAGAGGAGAGCTGCGGGATGTCGTCAGGAAAATCAAGAGCGCCAAGGCGCCCGGACCTGACGGCATCCCAGGAAGGACATGGCGCCTTGCTCACAAGGATCTCCAGGATGATATGAGAAACCTTTATACCTCATGTCTCAGGGAAGGCAAATTCCCCCCAGTATGGAAGGAGGCAAACATAGTCCTCCTTCCGAAAGAGGGCAAGCCGCGGGACCAGCCCTCCGCATACCGGCCGATATGCCTTTTAGACGAGGCGGGCAAACTCCTTGAAAGGATTGTTTGCGACCGCCTCGTCTGGCACTTGACTCGGGAGGGCCCGAACCTCAATAATGATCAGTACGGATTCCGGGTTGGGCGCTCGACAATTGACGCAGTCAAGAGAGTGCGCTCAATCGCGGGATCCGTCATGGAGGAGGGCGGGGTGTTGGTGGCGGTGTCATTGGATATCTCCAATGCCTTTAACACCCTGCCCTGGCGTCGGGTAGGGGTAGCGCTGGAACATCACCGAGTGCCCCCCTACCTGATAGCCATGGTTCGGGATTA
This sequence comes from Prenolepis imparis, assembly GCF_030444845.1. Lineage (NCBI taxonomy): Eukaryota > Metazoa > Arthropoda > Insecta > Hymenoptera > Formicidae > Prenolepis > Prenolepis imparis. The sequence goes on from NW_028141249.1 coordinate 50,315, forward strand.
TTTCCGGGGTAGGAAAGTCTCCTGCTACGACCGGGATGCGGAGAGGACGGAACGAAGTATGTCGTGTGTGTTCCACAGGGATCCGTGTTGGGCTCCTGTGGAACATCACATACGACGGGGTTCTGCGAACTGCCCTCCCCTCCGGCTGTCATGTCGTCTGCTATGCAGACAACACTGTTGACTCCTAGCCGGAGGGAGAAACTGGGGGGAAGCAATAGTAAGGGCCAACTGGGCCACGGGAAGGGTGATAAACACCATAAGGACGGTAGGGCTCATGGTGGCGCCCCCTAAAACAGAGGCAGCCTTTTTCCACAACGGAAAACATGGGGCGCCACCAAGAGCCCGAATAAGGGTAATGGACACCCCGATCGAGGTGGGGGCCCACATTAAATACTTGGGCCTCCACCTGGACAGTCGGTGGACGTTCGGCGAGCATTTCAGACGAATCTCCCCCAAAGTAGAAAGGGCGGCCATGGCCTTGGGCCGCCTACTACCAAACCTTGGGGGACCGGCAGAAAATGTTCGTCGACTGTACGCTGGTACCGTGCACGCCATGCTCATGTACGGTGCCCCCGTTTGGGCGGAAAAGGTGGGGGCCACTCGACGCCTGCGTGACGCCTTAAGGCAATTGCAGCGCCGGGCGGCCAACCGCATATGCCGGGGGTACCGGACAGTGAGCTGGACGGCAGTGGGGGTGCTCTCCGGAGTGCCCCCTACGGAGCTCCTGGCCCGCATGTACTCAGAGGTATACTCCAGGATAAAGGAGCTACAGCGGGCAGGAGTTCTCATCACCGACGGTATCAGACGTACAGTGAGGGGACAAGCCAGACGAGTCCTCATAGACAGATGGCGGGGCATGCTGGAGGATCCCAACTTGCCCGGCCAGAGGACCGTCGAGGCTATTAGACCTCATCTCGTCCACTGGCTGGACAGATCCAGAGGAGGGGTGTCCTACAGGATGACCCAGGTATTCACCAGGACATGTCATGTCGAAAAAGTCATGTCGCAGAAGGAGGAGACGGAAAGGGAGAGGAAAAAGAGCGGGAGAAGGGGGAGACTTGTTCTCTTCCCTGAATCCCGGGACGACCCCTCCTGGCTGCCCAGGCGAAGAGGTCGCTGTGGTGGAGGCCGGGGGAGGGTCGGGCCCCGTCTCGCCCTAGATAGTACTGGGGTGGGATGAGGTCACCGGGGGGGAGTGCTGGACGTTTAAGTCTGGCGCTCTGCTCCCGGAGACCTCGAGGGAGGGATAAGGGCGGATTCCCACGGCGTAAGTCCTGGGGAGTCGCCCGAACCTCGAGGAGGGCCCTCCGGCTGACGGTCGGATCCGCTGCACCTTGTGGGGGACGGAGGGGGCCGCGGCCGAAGAGCGGGGGCCCGGGGCTCGAGCGGGAACACTCGAGCCCTGACCCCACCCCCCAATACCAATGGGAGGGCGTGACGTGGAGCCGGTGTCCGCTCCGCGTCACAACCCGGTGGTATCCGCACGATGACGGACGGGGAGATGTCTTGGCCGCAAGGTTAAGGCATCTCCCTGGAGAAGGCTGGGCGGGGGGGCGTCCGGACGGCATGGGATACCAGCATCCCGGGCGCCCTCCAACCAACGCCCGAGAAGGACACCCGCTGGGATTTTAGTGCGGTAATATTCTGTGATTTATCACGGGGAAGACTTCGGTTTTTCCTGGGATAAGCAGAATGAGTCCCACATAACCCATGTTCTCATCCCGGAGGCATGGGTACCTATAAAAGGTTTCCCCAGCGAGTAAAAAAAAGGCGCGAAGCGACATCCCGGAAGTTATGCGAGAGCAGTTTCCGGGGTGTCGTCGCAAGCGCAAGGTTGCCACCGGTGGGGTTTAGTCGGTAAGAGTCCGGCACTACCCGAAGCCTCCCCCGAGGTAGAGGGTGTTCTATGCAGGATTCGAAAAAAAACAAGATAGATAGATAGATAAATAGATAGATCCCCTCACAGGCATCTTAGACGAGTCTAAGATGTACGGGCATTAGCGCGCCCGAGATACCGGAGCTTAGGTGAAGGAAAACACCGAAAAAACACCCGGAGTGGAGACTCCGTTAGTCTGGTAAGAGAATCTCCTAAGGGAAGAAAAACCCTGACAGAAAACCAATGTTTCAGAAACCATGATGGAAAAGAAACAAGAGAAGACTGCCTTAGAGTCACGGATGCTTAAGGACCGGGGGGTATTGTCCCGGCCACCTCCTCGTCGTCATCAGACGTCGAGCCATCTGGTACCTTGCCAGCGAGGGTGCCAGAGGAAGTGGCTATCGCTCAAAGCGCTGTGGAAGAGCAGCAACCCCGAAGTGCGGCACTACGGTGTTTGGCGGACAGCGGGAAGATTCCCTTTGTTGTTCTGGAAAGGCTCGCGGTTCATATGGGGAAGAAGTCGCCGCTTCCCGGACCGTCGACGGATATTTCACCATCGGTGAGCCAGGATGAGGAGGCTCCGATGGTGATTTCGTCCGACACGTTTCCGTAGCCAGTAGTGGAGAAACAAGCGGATAAGGGTGAGTACAACCTCCACTCTATTAAAAAAACGCGGTCGTCCGGCTAAGACCGGTGATTATGTTGGCATTGCCGAAGCCAAGGAGCGGCTTAACGTTGCCAAGAAAGAGGAGATCCTGTTTAAAGAGATTGAGAGGATTTTGGATCCGTCCACTGGTCCCGTCCTCTCCGCTGTGAGCCGGGGGAATATTCCATCTCGGGAGACGTTTCGCGGGGGTCTTGCGAACGTCTCCCCGCTGGATTTACGGAATCTGGCGCGGAAGTTTGTGTGCCAGATTGAAAAAGTATCTGAGGTATCCGAGGGTCTGGATAACTCCTTGGCTAGGGAGCTTTTGATCTCATCTTCCAGGCTGGATGAGATCGTGGGAGCTTTCGAAGAACGCCTATATGCTGCTGCGGATTCGCAGGTAAAGGGGTTATGGTCCGAAAATGAGGGCCTAAGGTGGCGCATATTAGGAAGCAGTGGTATCAACGCAGAGTACTAACTAGGAGCCCTTCGGGCTAGCCTCCTTTCATTGGGGGCAAAATACGATGCCCTACTTTACAGTGGGGAGTTGCAGAGCGTGGAGCCGGCAAGGGGGAAGGAGAGCCCCCTCCATTGCTTGTGGAAGGGCCTCCTCTGACCGCTGCCATAGCGGATAGATCCCCGTTTGCGGAGGAGATCTCGCTCCTGGATCGAAAACTTGTCGATCTCAGAGGCGATATTGTCTCGACGATGGCGGCCGCTTTTCGACTAGAGCCTGTCGGTGCTCAGGCTGGGGCTCCTCCTCCTGAAGGAGTTTCCAGATTTTTGGGTCCGACGGGCAGTGTTACGGGCTCTATTGCGCCCGTTGCTTCTCCCGCTCATGGGGGCTCTGTGCCCTCTGCGTTTGCGGAGGGGTCCTCGGATGCCCCTGGGATCGGAGGGAGGATTAGGAGGAGAGCCAGGAGGCTCCGTACAGGGTAGAAAAGAATGCGCGTTGGCGCTGCGGCTTCGGATGCGGGGGCTCCTCGCAAGCGAGTCCGTATTCGTCCCTTGTCCACGGCGGCGGTGGCGTTGACTGTGGTCGGGGGGGGGGGGGGAAGGATCGGCCCACCTATGCCTCGGTTCTGTCCGAGGCAAAGGAGTGGATCGACCTTAAGAAGATTGGCATCTCGGGGATGGGGATGTGTCGAACGGTAACCGGGGGTTCGCTAATGCAAATACCCAGTCAGGATGCGTTTACCAAGGCGGACCAGCTTGCTGGTCGGCTGAGGCAGATCTTCGACGGGTCTCGATACGTCTGGATATCACGTCCGGTACGACTGGAGGAGGTGCGTCTAAAGGGTGTCATGGCCTTTTCTTCTCGCGAGGACATCCTGAGGGAGGCTGCTGACGTCGAGAATGCGATGTTGGGAACATCCGGGCTGGGTTAGTCCGAGGTACCCCAAAAACTGACGTCAGCACAATTTGGTTACGCTGCCCCGCTAAGGTGGCGCGCAAGTTGGTGGCGAAGGAAAGGCTTCGTGTGGTGTAGTCGGAACTGACAGTAGTTCCGTTGGCCCGCCGCCCCATACAATGCTACCGTTGCTTAGAGTTTGGACACGCGGCCCTGAGATACAGTTCCCTCATCTGGATCGAGGGGACTGTTATCGCTGCGGCAAGGTGGGGCATAGGGCTGCCGGCTGTTCGGCGCCGCCACACTGCGTTGCCTGCGCGGACAGGGGCAAACTTGCCAATCACAGATTGGGCTTAGGGGTGTGTGCCAAGTTGGCCGCCCTTCCAAAAAGGCACGGTGAGGAGCGGATGGGTGCCGCTTCTCAAGATAAAAGACAGGCCTCGGGACGCCCGGATGGGGGTTCTTGCGAGGGCACATCCACCGAGGGAGAAGAGCAGGGGGATATGGAGGTGAACCCGGTGGACGTGGGTCTGCCTCCCTCTCCCATACTCGGTATGTAATGTTTCGTCTAATGTTATGGGGGCTGCGGCCTATGTTGACGGCTTCGGCCGGTCTGTATGGTCTGGTTACGCCCTTCGTTAGTTGGTCCATTTTTGTACGTGGTTATTTATTTATTTAATGTGGATAAGGACTGCGGCCTATCTGACTCGCCTCGCGGGTATGTTAGGTCCGGTTACGTCCTTTTAATGAGGTGGCGTTCGTTATCGTCGTTGTCCAGTGGTGGTCCTTGGACCATTAGTTGTTTCGGATGCAGGGGTGATTGGCATAATTGCCGGTCATCCCTGCTCCCATTGTCTATGTGTAGGGAACATGGAGGATGCGGCCACTCTGGTCGGCTAAGGCCGGCATGCGTGGTTTCGGTTACACCTTGTGACGTGACGGTTTTACGCCCGTCACAGGGCCGGAACGGCCCGGCCGAGAAAGGGTCGAGAGGGAGGAAACGAATTTTGGGTCGGCGAGCGACGAACTTTTCTTCGTCGACTCGCCTTTAGTTAGTTAAGTCCCGTAGGTTTACCGAGTGGAAGTGAGTGGTCGGAGAAGGCTCTAATGTATCAAAGGGAGCAGCCATCGTGGGATGGCGGAATTTGCAGCAAGAGTGGACGACCTGGGTGGAAGCGGTGCGCTCGGGGACGCCGGATAACACGATCAAGTAAGGTATTTATTGTCAAATAAATAGAATAAATACGCAAGGGCCCGTTACTTCCGGATACGTTTTACAGCCTCGGATAGCGGACGGAACTAAGCGGAGCAGCACATAAAAAGGTACCGACATCTCGAGACAGGGATGGCTACTCCAGTGGGGCCGCCGGCATCGTCCCGAAGAAAGCGGAACCGTCGGAGACTGATCACCTCTCGGCGGGTTCCCCAGCAAGTCGACAGCCATTAAAGAAGGAGAGAAGCAGTTATTCGGAACGTGCAGCGAGCAGCTACATTATCCGCACCAACATTCCGAAAAGTACCGAGAGCAGTTCCGAAAATACCGGGGCCACGAGGCCCACAAGGATCGACTATCGTCGACAGAGGATCAAGGATCGATTATAGGCGGCGCGCGCAGCGCCACCGACGCCGGCTACCGGCGTGCCGTGAGTCGTACACTGTTCGACGAGACTGCGGCGTGCGAACCACGTGAGACACTGACGGACCTCCATATATTGTAAGGCCACCACTTTCGAAATCTCGGTAAGAGCGAACTCGGCGGGGACTCGCGTCTCTAGTAACACGGCAAAAATTGTTACCTAGGTTATTGTTAATTACTTTCGTTACCGAGCACTCGGGAGTGTGCAAAACGCGAGGCCCGTACCGAGATTCGCCATTAATGTAAGAATTGCGCCGCCTCTCTCTCCGTGGAGAGTCGTACCGAGTCGACAGTCCAGAATTTTGTGTATAAATGTTAGTCTAATTATTTATCGAGTTTCGTCTCTCTGATTGTCTTGTATCGAGTATTTGAGTCTTGTAATTTGGGAGATGTCTTTCTCCCTCGCCTCCTCGATTGAAATATAATACGGGATATGTTCCCCTCGGTAGCGATAAATATCAGACCACAATTGTTTTGTAATACCTCGAATGTCGAGGATCTACCGAGTCACGAGGCCGTAAATGAATAATATGAAGCATTAATCCATTTTCTTATACGAAATATATTTTCTTAATTTTTATTGAAAGATTCCGAGTTGCTGATTTAATGACTCTCCTTCTCTCCGAAGCCCCGAGTACGATTCCCCGCATTAAGAATCCCGCCCCTCTGCCAATTAAGAAACTGAGTTACCGAGCTTAAGCCGTCACTATCGTAGAATTAATTATCGTGTTATTTTGAGTGGTGCGGCCTGACCGTACCTGGCGCCCAAGCAATCTGTCGAATTTTTGTGTATAGAGATACCGAGAAAAGTGACGAAGTTGCGCGGCACTAGGAAGAAAAGTCCGTTGCAAATTTGGCGCCCAACGTGGGGCCCAAGGGAAAATTATTTTTAACCTCGGTTAATTAAGAAATTTGAGACTTGGCTTAAGCGACGGAGATAAGGAGAGGAGTCAGGAGAGAGATAGGAGATTTCTTTGCGTTGGCTATCGCCATCACGGCCGTTCCGTATTTCCCAAACATTTTTCGTTTGCCTTATTATTTCCTCAAGATTTTTTTCTGTTATCTATGTGTATTTCCCGCCTGTATTTATTGATATATTTTGAGCTGGGAAAAAGATTTTCCTGTGAGACGGTTCTTGCCGAGACGAGTAAACCCCGAATTTAGAGTGCCATCGCGTATACATTGTTTCTCCCTCGAGGCGGAGAACCGCTGCGCGGGCTCGAGCACGCATTCCATTGAAGCTCGCGCGCGACACGGTAAACACCGCGTATCGGTTACATACAATAATGTTGTGTATCCTTATACGTTTCCTTTGCGACTCGGTGTGTGATATAGATTATTCGGGTAAAACCTTTGCGGTGTCGGAGATTGTATAGATGTCGCACAGTGGTGCCATATACGTGAATCACGGAAAAAAATTATATAATTTATTAACTTTTAGAGATCGGGCTTTTTTGATGATTTTAATAGTTTTCAATTGCACACATATCAATATTGTTATATGAGAAGAAATAAAACATCAATATAGATCTGATAAAAATTAGTTATATAATATATTTTTATTTAATTAGTGATGACCAATCTAAACGCGTGTTCAAAACAAAAAAAAATATATTTTATAACAAAAGAGATATTTTATAATATCTTTGAACTGAGCCTACTAGCCCCGGTCTCCTCTAGTCTTCTCGTTATGCATTTATATTCAAATAAAACAAATATAAACATTTTTCCATTTTTTATTATAAATATAAATAATCGCACTAAATCGCAATTGTAATTAATTGCATACGATAATATAGTATGATTTTAAATTTATATAAATTTCTGATTGAAGGGAAATGTAGATAAATGGTGAGATTTATTCAATGATCAAGATTAGTAAGGGGATTTACGATTTTATAATATTATTCTTTGCATAAAAAAAATCCGATTTAAAAACGAAATAAATACGCTTTTATAAAGTTATTATGTCAAATTTGTGAATTCCGTACAATAATTTTCAATATAAGATCTTCAAAAAAAATTGTAGGAATATATGGAATAAAAGCATAAAAATTTCATATTCGATGATACTTTAAAATTTTCTTCGGAACGACTCTAATGATGTCCACAGTTTTATAAGCGTTGGACCGCTAACAATGCGAGTTCATACGATTAACAACGCCAAACTCATAAGTCTCGAATCTTCAAATGTATGCATGATGATGATCGAATCGACGTTACATCGTATGTTCGATCTCGATCCATGCATTGATGTATCTTTTGATCGATTGGTTAAAATTACCGAGACAGTCGATGTTAAATTTACACAATTTTCAAATATCGCGTCCAATGTAACGAGAATCCTAAAGAAGTATCAAATGTAATACGCGCTAGCGACGCCTTCAATAAACATCAACTCATCGATTGTGAGCTGACAGCTTTCATTTTTAGTCCATAATATGTAAGAAAAAATATATAAATAAAGAGTTTTTAAAGTCTAAATTATGATGTAATTTTTGCATGCATTTCCATTCTCCATCTTTCTCCCACCCGTAAGCAGCTCTCATACATAACTTGTTGCGGGGTCCTTGCGGGGTCTGACGTCATACGGGGAAGGGGAAACGCCAGGCTAGAGACTGAGAGGTAGCGTGAGAGAGAAGAAAGAGATAGCGCATGTGAAGGAGAGATATGTCGCGGCGAGGTACACGAAAGAGTGACAGATAGCGCGAGACTAGGAACCGTGAGAGAGATAACGCGAGAGAGAAGAAAGAGATAGCGCGAGGTGCATGCGAAGGAGATTTTTTTTTTAAATATTTTTTTCCAATATTAATAATAATAATTCTTTTATAATAATATTCTTAATATAAATGGGAGGAAGGAGAGGAATTATTCTAAAGTAAAATATGTGTTTTTATGTTTAAAATAATTTTTTTTTTATTCATAAAATAGGTATGTGTAATATTTATAATTTTGTGTGTGTGTGTGTGTGTGTGCGTGTGTGTGTGTGCGTATGAATATGTGTGTATGTGAATTTAAAATTTAAAATATAAGAATATATAAGAATATAATAATATAATATGAATATAATATAAAAATATAAAAAATATAATAATATAATATGAATATATAAGAAAAATACAAATAATAAGATAAATAGATAAACAATATAAATTTAAAATACAAAATATAAAAATTTTTAATGCGTCGGCGGTTGAGTAGCGGCTGCGAGGTGGTAGGGCGGTGGCAGCGAGGCGGTAGAGGACCATTATGGGACAGCAAGGGGTCCCTTCTGCATAACAGAAAATTTTTTTTTATTAATTTATAAATATTTTAATTTATTTAAATAAATACTTACAAGTATTACATACTACCTCCATGACAGGTTAGGGAGAATATGGTTCCTCAATATCTCGGTCTGAAAAATTATAATGGTTCCTCAATATCTTGGTCCGAAAAATCATAATCTGATGATTCGCATAATGCCGATGGTGATGGCATATCCATTCGACCAATATATGGGTCCTCAGATCCTTTAAAGTAAACCACACAGCTTTTATAGCGACGTCGAAAGCATTTGATATTGTTGTGTGCTCTGAAGCATTTAGATAAACCTCCAGTTGTTTTTAAAATATCTTCATGAATTTCTATAAAATGGGCCAAATCTTTTGTTTGGGGTTTCTGTACACCGAGTTCACGATTTCGTAGAAACTGTACCACCGAAGACACCTTCGATTTTTTCTGACTCGCCATTTTCACAACACTTGTAGAATTCTCACTTTAAGTGTCCCAGCACAATCTCCAAAAGTTTATTTTGTGCAAATAGGACACATATCACATGGAAATATCTGACACAATGATTTTCTACAATAGCAACACCATCGACAATCCACTGCATTGTGTAATTTAATCACATGCTTTCGTACAGCATACATGTGTCCGAAATCTTGAATAGAGATCATACATGAAGTACATAAAGCCAGAGCACCACCCGTAGAATAATAAAAGTATATGGCGCAAACTTTTGTACGTCCGTTTAGCGCAAGGATTTGTGAATTAGACACTACCTTGTCGTGAATATCCGTAAGGTCCTCACTGCGATCACTAATATAATTACTGTCACTCAACAACAATGATCTTCGTCAGATTCGTCTACATTGTTATCCGACAACTCGTGATCTTCATCAGATGACTCGTCTAATATTCTCTCGAAATTATTATTTTCCATTTCTTTTTAACTCACTACACTGTGCCACTGACACTTCGCATAGGACACTTTAACTCGTCGAATGCTAAAGACTTTTTGACGCGGAGACAGACTCTCTCCATAAGTTTCAACCCCCATCCCTCTCAAAATTATCGCAATTCTTCCTTAAAAAGATATTTAGGAAGATGTTTCGCTCTCGTTTACGACCGATTTTCTGCGAGGGTACAAAGCAGCCGAACGTTGGCGCCGATACGTTGCATTCTTCCTTAAAAAATATTAAGAAAAATGTTTCGCTCTCGTTTTTATGGGAGATTTTTCGCGAGGGTACAAAGCTGCCGAACGTCAACGCAAATAGGTAGAGGCCTATTAAATCACGTTTGACATGTTCGTCGCAGCGTCGGCTTAAAATCTTCATTCCTTTCCTAATGATAAAATGTCCATAAAATGAAAAACATAGTTTTAATGAACTCTAGAACGCTCCGTTGACAAGTTCGAGCAGCCGGACATCGGCGCTTCCGTAATAAAATTATATTAACGAGGGTACAAAATTGTTAATCATCGGCGCTTGTTCTATACCTTTTTGGGGAAAATGTCTAAGAACCCTCATAAAAAAGTCGTAAAGATACCATCTACAAATATTGCACTCAGAAAACTCCCCCTCCTTTGTCGAAACATCCCCCTCCACCCGCGTGACGTCAGCCCCCGCGCCTACGAGATACCCCCGCCCCGCGTGACGTCATACCCTCGCCACGGAGAACCCCCCGCGCCCCGCACCCCCCTCAGAGGACCTGAGTTAGAACTCTCATAGTATCCCTACTGACGGCCAAATATTTAAAGCGTACTGGTTCCGTCTCTTATCGCTCGGCGACGTCCATACTGGGTTTAATAACGAGAGATGCGCGTTGATTATCGACAATATTTCTTTCTCTCGCGATATTTCGCAACAATGACCACTAAGAAGAGCCTGGGATGGATATGCGCTCTTAAGGTGGACGAACTAAAGAAGGAACTCGCGGCTAGGGTTGTTGGGAACAATTGTCAGTAAAAGGGATTCTCCCCACTCTCCGGAGTAGACTGCTTAGATTCGAGGCCGCGAACTTAGCCGGGAAGGAACACGTGTCTACCCCCGAAATATCCGATAATTCCTCCGAAGACGAACCGAAAGAGGAAGAGAGGGCGATCGGGGGGGAGCCTAGGCAGATACCGAGACGACCCCTGACACGGGTGGAGGTCCCGACACCTCCAGAGCAGTGATGCAAGATTTCACGCGCGACAGCCACTTCGCGACAGCCATCTTGCAGTGGAGGGGGTAGGTCGGCAGCGCAGAGCGCACCGAAAAGATGAGAACCCTTGTCCTTCGAACATATGTAGAAGAGGACAGGTATATATCTTTTGTCCTTTATTTTCTTTTGATAGAATAGAGCTCTAACCCCCCTACAGAATTATCAAGGCGAGAAAAATATAGATCCGAAAGTCGCTGAATCGGGAATCGAACCCGAGACCTTTCGCTTGCCGGGCGACTGCTCTCACCATCTGAGCTATTCAGACCCTTCGACCCTATATTTTTCTCTGCCTTAATAAAATAACTATTTGTAAATAACGCCTTTTTCTCGCCTATAATTCTGTAGGGGGGTTAGAGGGGATCTTTGGAATTAAAAATCTCGAATTGAGATTGTTCCTTAATAAAGTCTTGGCGGTGTACCAAGCAAAATGTGTGCCCCGTGCACAATTAGTTAATTCCAACGAAAAATTAATTTTCGTTGGAATCGACGCACCGACATCCGCGTATGGCTCGAATAGCCAATCTAGTCCCGATTTATATTTGATATATATCGAGCCTTTATATTCTTAGTGTTTAATTCACGCCGGCTGAAAAAGGCGTTATTTACAAATAGTTATTTTATCAAGGCAGAGAAAAATATAGAGTCGAAGGGTCTGAATAGCTCAGATGGTGAGAGCAGTCGCCCGGCAAGCGAAAGGTCTCGGGTTCGATTCCCGATTCAGCGACTTTCGGATCTATATTTTTCTCGCCTATAATTCTGTAGGGGGGTTAGAGGGGATCTTTGGAATTAAAAATCTCGAATTGAGATTGTTCCTTAATAAAGTCTTGGCGGTGTACCAAGCAAAATGTGTGCCCCGTGCACAATTAGTTAATTCCAACGAAAAATTAATTTTCGTTGGAATCGACGCACCGACATCCGCGTACGGCTCGAATAGCCAATCTATTCCCGATTTATACCAATAAAAAAATCGCGTAAATCAATATTTAAAAAAGAATGGTTAGATATTGAAGAATTTAAACTTTGGTTGCGTGAAGTGCCACATGACGAAAGTTTATTTTTTTGTTTGATTTGCGATAAATCTATCGCTAGTAGTTTATCGCAAATCCATCGTCATGCAGAATCCAAAACACACATAAATATATATAAAAAATATCTAGAAAAAAATCAATCAAATTTAGAAGATTTAAATATGCAAAATAAATCTCTTTTGCCATTTAATGAGCGTAAAAAATCCGCGGAAATCAGATATGCAGCATTAATTGCTGATAAAAACATTTCTCATCAAAATACAACAGAGATTCTTACATTTTTTCAACAAATAGGAGAAGATTCTGACGTATTGAAAAGCATGAGCATGAGTCGAACGAAATGTAAAGGCATTATTACAAACGTTTTGTGTCCGATTTAGACGGATCGTGTCGTCAATAAAATTCAAAATACAAAGTTTTCAGTTTTTATTGACGAAACATCAGACAATGGATGACTTTTTTTGTCCGATGCGTTGATTCGGAGACATTAGATGTTCGCTCGCAATTAGTCAAATTAATCGATATTGATGCCAAAGATCCAAGCGCAGAAAAGTTGTTTCAGGCATTTAAATGTGAAATGTGGAAACTGCAGATACCATTTCCAAATATTGTCGCCTTATCGTGCGATAACGCATCTGTGATGACAGGGAAATATTTATCGTTCAAAAAAAAGTTGGAAGAACTATGTCCACGTTTACTAACTTTAACATGCCCTTGCCACTCCGCTGCATTAGCAGCGCATACTGCATGTAATAAAATACCTGCGTATTGCAATGAATTTATTTAAAAAATTTCTAATTATTTGAACAGCAGCCCAAAACGTACAGCAATTTTCAAAGAATTTTGTGAATGTTTCCAAGAAACAAATCGCAAAATATTAAAATTATGTGATACACGCTGGCTGTCTCATTATTTATGTGTCGAACGACTTCTTGAATCTTGGGATACAATTAAATATTTTCTTACCGAAATGGTTGTAAGGGAAAAAAAAAATTCTGGAGAATATCTACTGTCTATGATGAACAACGTTGAACTAAAAGCTTATTTTCTTTTTTTAAAATATACTTTAAATTTCTTTAATGCATTTAATGCATTTTTTCAAGTATTAGAAACCAGAATTCATTTATTACAACTAAAATCCAAAAAATTTCTTTTCCAAATCTGCAAAAATTTTTTAAAAGAAGAGCATTTAGAACCATTTTCTGAAAATATTGCATTCTCTCTAAAGGAGAACCAAAAAGATCTTAATGAAGTTACTTTGGGTTCAGAATGTGAGGAATATCTTAACGAATTACTACTGGAAGGTCACGTAGACATTGTTAAAATTATTCGAGAAAATTGTTTAACATTTTATGTGACTGCTGCAGAAGAAATTCGTAAAAGATTACCAATAAATGACATATTTTTATCACAATTAATAGTTTTTCAACCATTTGTAAGCTTTTATAATAGAGAAACATCATTCAATAACGTTTCTTTCGTCATTAAAACTATTAGCGGTTTTGATGAAGATGCTTTAAAAAAAGAATGGATTGCATTAGCATCAGATTTTACAATGGTAGAAAAACAAAGCCTCACTAAATTAAATTTTGATAATGCTTGGAAAGAAATTTTACAACGTCGAGACACCAATAATAATGCTAAATATCCTAATTTAAAAAATGTTATAAATACTATTAGATCGCTTCCAAATTCTAATGCCGATCCGAAGAGAATGTTTTCTCTTTTAAATAATGTAAAAACAAAAAAACGTAATAAATTTTCGTCGGCTTCTGTTAATGCTATTTGTGTATTTAAATCTGCATTAAAGACGAGGGGAGAAACAGCTATAAACATGCAAGTTAATGAAAAACATTTGTTTCTTATGTCGGCGGACAAATTATATGCTACTGCTGTAAAAAAAATAAAAATATTTTAAAGCTACATGCTGCAGACGCTGATGTTGCCGACATACCTGGTCCCTCGTCTTATTAATAAACATTTTATTTGAAAGACGTCATGCTTAAAAGCATGTAAGAAAATTGTGTATATAAATATATATATACACACACACATACACATAATATATTTATATTGAAGTATATTGGGATGCAATTCACTTTTTATTAATTAATTATATATAATTGACTTTTTATTTCTTTTTTATTTATTTTATTAATTTTTTTATTAATTTTTTTTTATTTTAAATATTTATTTATTTTTATTATTTTATAATTTTAATATTTTTTTAATAATGACATTTCCCAATATACATTTTAAATTTTTTGACTGAAGAAACCACCACTTTCTCGCGGTTTCCGTTGAGCAACAATATGTACGTCGTACATTTCTTCTTCTTCCTCGTCGTATCTTCATGCCTGAAGAATCGTGACATTATGGTCATGTGCAGTGGCGAACCACCGTCGTCCAACGTTGGCGGTCTTCCGCCTCTCGGAGATTCTTTTGCAATGGTTGGCCCGTGATCTCTACGTCGTACATTAATACAAAATAAATAGGGAATAAAAAGAATAAAGTCTTAAACAATATTTATAAATTAAAATATTATTTTATTACAATTATTTCTTTAAAGATAAAAAATCTTTTTTAATAGAAAGGCGTAAGTAGTGATATAAGGAGAGTTCTAACCCATGGAGCAATGAGGGGGGTGAGGGGCGAGGGGAACCCAGGGCGCGGGGGATGACGTCACGCGGGGAGGGGGAATGACGTCACACGGGGAGGGGGAGGCGTCCGCGGGGAGGGGGAAGCGTCCGCGATTTTGGTGCCTGGTCCGCGAGGGGTCCGCGGGGAGGGGGAGGCGTCCGCGAGGTTAGGGTCCGCGAGGGGTCCGCGGGGAGGGGGAGGCGTCCGCGAAAGACCGCATGAAGCTTTTTGGATAAGGGGTCCGCGCGGAGAGAGGAACGCGAAGGAGAGCGCGAGGCGCACGCGAGAGAGATGACGCAAGAGCGAGAGAGATAGCGCGAGATGACGAGAGGTAGCGAGATGACGCGAAGGAGAGCTGATGCAGCGAAGGAGAGCGCGAGGTGCACGCGAGAGAGATATCACAAGAGCGAGAGAGAGATGTTGCGAGACGATGCGGCGATGGAGAGCGCGAGAGCTGATGCAGCGAAGGAGAACGCAAAGAAAGAGGTGGACGCGAGAGAGACTTTTTTTTAATAATATTTTTTTTTTAAATTAATATTTTTAGGATGAGGAAGGGGAGAAGATCTAATCTAAAATAAACTATATATTTTTAATATTTAAAATAATTTTTATTATATAACTATGTGTGTGTGTATATTTTACAAAATGTTTGTGTGTGTATGTGTGTGTGTGTGTGTGTGAATTTAAAATTTAAAATATAATAATAATAATATATAAAATATAAAATATAAAATATAATATAAAATATAATATAAAATATAAAATATAATATAAAATATAATATAATCATAAAATCTAAAATATAATATAATAATATAAAATATAATATTTACGACAGCAACACATGGTTAAGCAATGCCTGTCTGAACGAGAGTGTCTGGATATGATGAGGCGGTCAAATGTTTGATGCAGCGCGAAGCGGAGGCGACGGCTGGGCGGGGACTCCTGCATAACAGAAATTTGTTATTAATTAATTTAATAATTTATAATTAAAAAGAAATACTTACTAGTTCCAATTTTCCACCACAGGTTCTGGTGGATATGGCTCTAGGCCAAACAGTTCCCGAAGAGCATACATGTTCTCCCATAGCCAACTGTTATTGGCATCCATTTCCCGCGCCTCTGCAGTTTCGCACCACATTTCTGCAAACATTTATCGATGTTCCCACCTCAGCATTCTCACCCAGTTCAGTTAAATCTTGCTCCACCACGTGTTGCGGCCGTAAATTTTGCACAATGTTATAGATCATCTGAAAAATATGAATATTTAATATATATCTAAACATATTGCAACATTCTGTACAATAGTTTTAAATAAATTGTACAACTTACTATTTCGGGAAGCGTACGGCGCAGAAAACTTCCAGTCATTTTTTTTGTTTTTTTTCACTCTTTTTTAAGATACTAACGTGTCAAACGCTAAAAACTTTATGACGAACATCGCGGAGACAGACCCGCTCACGTTAAAAAGAGTAGGGGAGTAGTATGACATAATAGCTTGAACGCTTACTCGGCACATGAGATAAGAAAACAGATGGTCCGAGACAAAGATTCCATGATGAGAATAAGCATATGAATAATATTTAAAATTGAAACCACCTTCGAACGTCAATAGAACCACGTTCGAATCACAATCGAACCTCGATCGAACCACGTTCAAACATCAATCAAACACCTTCGAACCACTTTCGAACCACATTCGTACCTCGATCAACCACGTTCGAACATCGATTGAACGTCAATCAACCACCTTCGAACCACTTTCGAACCACGTTCGAACATCGATCGAACGTCAATCAACCACTTTCGAACCACTTTCGTACCTCGATCAACCACGTTCGAACATCGATTGAACATCAATCAACCACTTTCATACCTCAATCAACCACTTTCGAACCACCTTCGAACCTCGATCAAACATCAATCAATTTCGATCGAACCACCTTCGAACCTCGATCAAACATCAATCAACCTCGATCGAACATCAATCGAACCACGTACATACATCGATCAACCACCTTCGAACCACTTTCGAACCATGTTCGTACCTCGATCGAACATCAATCAACTACAGTCAAACCTCAATCGACTACATTTAAAAAATTATAACATAAGAATTCTGTCACATGCTGAAATTAATACGAGCACGTGACATATAATACTTGTATGCGTATGAGGAAAATGAGCGAACAAAGATAATATTATTTCAATATTAATTTATTCAAAAAAAGTGTGTGGCGAATCATTGTGATGATTTGACTACCAATTAAATATTTTAAATACATTTTCTAAAGCACAATTTTTTACATGTTTATCGCAACGTAGGCTATAGGTAGTATCTAAGTTGTTTAATGCAGGAATATCTTCATAGTTGCATCCAAGGTCTCAATAATGAAACCGTTTCTCGCATCGTCCATTATATTGGTCAACTATTCTCGCTTTTCATGGCCTTTTACGTACACAAGAGAGGATGTCTCTTCTTCTTCTTGTATCATACCAGCGATAGCTGTTGTAATCAAACGCTGAGCCATGCAGTATGGAACGCTTCCATCTTCCCATTGCAATCCATGATGATTTCGAGTCAACCAACGAAGCTTGACGTCTCTCCGATTTTATGAGCATGATGATTTCGAGTCAACCAATGAAGCTTGACGTCTCTCCGATTTTATAAGCAGTGGTATCAACGCAGAGTACTCGAAAAAATAATGTGAAACAATGAATCCTCTTCTCAGAATCGCCGCTTCCTTCACGATAAATCGTTTATTGAGAATAAATCCTTGCAGATCCACAAACGTCGGTACAACCATTTTGTTGCAAGAATGTTGGACGACTGATGTAGATTGTTAAATCTCAATCATTTAAATCTCAATCATTTATATTACATCGGAGGAGGGGATAATTGCTGATTATGTAATTTTACGAACTACGTTGGACAAAGGACAATATTCGACAACACGATCAGCAAGATGAGACAATATGCTGTAGTATTTGCCGGTACATCTTCCTTACATTCAAACTCTATTCTCATGTCCACGGTAGAATTTTTGACAGAATCATTTTGTCGCGAACAATCAATAACTGCGAGAGGACCGCAATGTAGAAATTTCGCGATAGTTAGTACATTCTCAATATCACACCCGTAATAAGATTTACGAAAACGAGAGTACATATCAAACAAGAGGGCGAATCTATTTTTTTCAAAATCTAAATTTAAATCATCATAGGGATAAGATTCAGAGTTTAGATACAGCTTTACGTTGGCTAATTTACAATGATCGAATACAGTAACATCTTTTGTCATAATATTTTTTCTACCAGTCTGCAGTGCAAAGATCACATATCGCGGCTTTTCCAGCTGAGAAGCAGTTTTCACAGTCCATGAATGCTTGGTTGTACTATGTAGCAGAGGAAATTCGTATAGATCCCATGCGCGAAAACTCATGTTTAAGAATTGCCCGCTTTCCAATGCCAATAGCAAGGACAGTTTATTAACCTCATTCAATAGTACATGAGGCATACGCCATTGTATCTTGAGTAATTCAATAGCAGCTTCAGCAGGTCCATACAGACAATTGTTGTCGCTGCGCGAACGTATCAAAATTAATTCATGGCGAGCATTAATCACAACACGTTTGTAATCTTCGCAAAATCTCAATAGCATGTTGAGCGGCACGCAAAAGTTGAACATACAAATTTCATTACATGACCCATTATGTGTCATATCCCATCCAGCATTCTTCAAGATTTTACTTCTCTCGGTTGTTAAAGAAACATAATTTTTCATCGTTGAAGTTATTCCAACGTTTCTGTTGCGATCAATCTCCACACCATTGAGTTCATATCGAATTTCATCAAACATGAACGCAACACAATTATTTGTTAATATCATCGTTTCATTTGCATCTATTTTAGATGTCATCAACTTTCCCTCGACATACAAAAAGCTTTCGCACGGCAACGTGTACAAATCCTGGTGGTGTATAGGTATCCGTATCTCGTCGCTATGTCCAAGCGATGTGTTAGCATATGGATTGTATGTATGTGTCTCAACCTTGACGATACGATCATCAAAGACTGGTTCACCACCAATATTCAAAATATCAATCATCTTTTCGTACGATGAATCCCAATGATTTTAAAAATTCGCGATTCAATGCGCTGAGTTTCTTTTTAGTGTAACGAGATCTCTGATTATTGTCGCTCACTGCCGCAGCTGCTCTCGCAAAAGTATTGTCCCTCGTAATGTCCCTCGTAAAATTATTATCTCTCACGTGCTCCGTATCATTTAGCACGAGCATCACACGCTAATTTTGTCGACGCCGTACGTGCAATCTTACAGTAACTTCCTCTCCTCGAAAATCCAACAATCGTCCTTCTTGATCAACAATGCGTATCGTTAGATCAGTAATGCTCCGTACGACGATCGGGAGATAAATGATCTGTGCAGGCGTTTCCGATATCTTATATCCTGGCGGCACGCTCGGTGAAAATTCATGTATCGTGTGTACGCGCTTGTCATTACTGTACGCACCAGTGGTGACGCTACATTCTATACGGATAATATTCACGCTAATAATATTTATAGGTAAATCCGAATCATGCCATTTGTGAGGTTGCAATATACGATTCGACGAGAATCCCAACAACGATCCTATATTGTATGGTTTATTAAAGTTTATTCTATAGATGCATTTGATTTCGCTCTTTAGAGTATTATGATTGGCGCCAAGCGCTATTGCATCTTCATTCTGCTCTTTATTGGAAGGATATTGTGAAATTGCACGTCTCAGATACTCATCTATAGCATGTATTTCGTATGATCCTTCGGGTATTGTAATTTCCTTGTCATCGTTATCAAAGTAAAATTTATTATTCTTAGAATTTACATTCGGAATCGTATGATAAGTTTCAAAATCTGTTAAACCGAGCTCATAATCACCATTCGATAAATCTATAGCTGGAAAGTAGCTTACAGTGAGAACGCTACTTTTGCCAGTCAACGTTAGTGTTAGCAACATGTTGTCAAACTGAATCGTGATGATGGATTGACAGGTTTTATATCAACCGTTTGAAGAAATCGTAAACACAATTGTCCACAATTATTCTGATTATTTTGATAGGATGTGTGATTGTATTCTATTTTCGTAACATTTAAATGTTGCACCAATTCTTTGGGTGGTCGTAGATTACCAAAACTATCGAAATATATTGATCGATTTCCCCTCTTTACATATGCTACCCAATGGGTACCGGAACCATCAACGTCATCCAAATTTACAATACCGCTTTCATTTTGTCGTATACCGCTTATCGGTAAATTATTGCGCATGAAAACACCTCTAAAGAATGGTATACGTATACATCTTGCCAGTTATTCTAATTGTACATTAGTTGTTACACCCACAGGCATTTTTAGCGTTTTTTTTTACGTTTTTTTTTCTTAGTTGAGAATCCCTGTCCACGCTTGTATGGAGCGAGATAAACTCCACAACCTTCCATAGCGCGATTATGACGTTGCATTTCTTCAAGCTGACGTTGCGCAGCCTTGCTATCATTCACAGGGATACAAGGACTCAGATGCCTGGTTTACTTAGACGACATTGTCATCTATGGATCCCAATAGAATGTCATTTTTGGGATATTTCAATTTTGTATACGGATGCTGTTTTGTAATTGCCTGCAGACGTTTGTACCGCTATCCGTTTTGTTTGTACTTTTATAGGCGTAAATATACCGAACTTTGTTAATTGATGTTACAGCTAATAGTGTCATTTTTTAAGAAATTTTAATTCTGTAAACAAGTGTTTTGTTACCGTCTGCAGACGTTTGTATTGCTTTCCGTTTTGTTTGTACCCTTACAGGTGTAAATATATCGAATGTTCAAAATTGATGTTAAAGCTAATTTTGTCATTTTTGGGATATTTCAATTCTGCATACGGGTGCTGTTTTGTAATTGCCTGCAGACGTTTGTACCGCTATCCGTTTTGTTTGTACTCTTACAGGTGTAAATATATCGAATGTTCAAAATTGATATTAGAGCTAATAGTGTCATTTTTGGGATATTTCAATTTTGTTTATGGGTGCTGTTTTGTAATTGCCTGCAGACGTTTGTACCGCTATCCGTTTTGTTTGTACCTTTATAGGTGTAAATATACCGTATTTTGTTAATTGATGTTACAGCTAAGAGTTTTTCAAGTGTCAGTGATCAAATAAAAATGCTGGTAAGGAGGCATACTCTGTCAGTATATTTGTCAGAGGTTCAGCAAGAGCATCTCAAATATGGCACAATTGGAAGCAAGTTTGTTGGAGCAAGCCACAAGGGTGAATTCGGTGGAAGAATATATTGTGTGGGAGCAGCAATGTGACGAATACATCGAATCACTAGAAGAACAAAGTCGAATAAAATAAAACGACCACGATTACCGATCGGAGTTCGACAATCGCTTGTCTCCCAAATCGCGCGTCTCGAAGGGTTGAAGAATTCGGTACGCGGACGTTTTGTACATGCAGATGCCGGAAGCAGTTCGCGAGACATCGGACTCATATGGCGAGAGATTGATACGGCGTTCGAGAGCCGCATCTTGACTGGTGCGGTGATAAACAGCAATCACATTGAACCTCGTCAATTTCTAGAGGAGGCCAAAGACATTGTGATCAGACACGTGCAAAAAGTGTTGCAAAAACACACTAGTGTGAAAGTGAACACTATATTTAATGGCGAGTTCATGTCGGGCGATAAGCGTGCTAATAAAAGTATCAATACGAAAAACTTTGAAATCTTTCGCACCTCCGATTTACATGATTGGTACAAACGCCGCGTTATCGACCCCACACTAGCATCGCTAGAAGAGTTTCAAGAACGCGATAGTGGTTGGGCATTGTCGCGAATAATCAATTTAATTGTAAATATAAACAAGTATAATGCAATGCGTGCGGGATGCCACATTAAATTACCGCGAGAAATAATGAACAAAAGAGCAGTGGTTAATGTGCAATCAAAAGACAATGCATGTTTTGCATGGGCGGTGGTCGCAGCTCTATACCCCGCAGAAAGAAATGTGGAACGGGAATCTTCATATCCGCATTACACAACAGTGCTGAATCTCCAAGACATTGAGTTTCCAGTGACTGTGAATCAAATTAAAAAGTTTGAACTATCAAACAACATTTCGATAAATGTGTACAGCATCGAAGAAAAGAACATTGTCTCGATACGTCTCAGTGAGCAGAAGAAAGACAGACACGTCAACTTGCTGTACGTGGAAGACAGCAACAACATTGGACATTTCGCATGGATCAAGAATCTCTCCCGGCTCGTGAGCTCGCAATTGAGCAAAAACAATGACAGAAAATATATCTGCGATCGGTATGTATATTTAATTAAAAACGCAATATATATATAATATAAAAACGTAATATATAAGTTATATATGGTGTTACGTCCAGACTCAAGGAAGAAAGAGTCGAAAGGAAGGACGTAACTAAATTTATCTTTTCGAACGACGGCAGACTATCCGTCTGTTCGACCCGAACGAACGTCTGGGCCCAAATAGGTCAACGACCGCAAGGGTCGCTCTTACTCTATTTAAAGGGCCGTTCGCTCGGTGGTCCCTTTTTGGCAAGAGAATTTAATCTCTTTTACGCAAGATGGGACCTTGTGCGATCTTAATTTACGGGAATGAGTGGGAACAGGTTATTAATAAATGAAAATCATTTGTGTTGAAATTTATAAATTTATTCCTAATATAGAGACGAAAGAATTTATATACATAATAATATAATCGACGGACTTAGTTGCTAATGAAGAGTGAGTGTATGTGTATGGGTCGCGGGTGATACATTAGTACGGAGGTCTTCAATCGGGGCAGAAAGGGGTAAAAGTTATTGTTTAAATTTTAGAGTCCCAATTGGTGGTTACAATAATCTAAATGCTAATAGATGTATAATTTTGTGTCCATGTTTGTGCGTGTGAGAGAGAATGCTAGGTTATGAAAGTTCGGTAATTTCGACGGTGGAAGGGAAAAGGAAAGCGCGGAGGATATCGACGGGGAATCCGATGGGCTTGGGATGGATAGGAGTAAACATAGGGATGAGGGCGCCGGGGAGACTTCCCGCTACAATTCTCATGAACTGCTCTTCATCGGGAACGTCTGGCCCGCAGGTGTAAACACCTTCTGGGAGTGGGAGCTCTAGTATAGGGAAATTAGAAAGGAGCCATCTATTCGTCTTCGCGTTGGAATGGAATTTGCCCGATGTGTCTCCTTAAAAAGGAATAGGCCTCGTTATAAATGAAGGGGATTTCTACTGCATCTTGGCAAGTGCAACCTTCGTCACACTCTATATTAAGTGGCGAGGGGGAGGGAGAATGATTGAGACGAGGAGAGGGAGGGTGAGAGAGAGAGAGAGAGAGAGAGAGAGAGAGAGAGAGAGAGAGAGAGAGAGAGAGAGAGACGGTAATCACGAATCTCGCCGTTATCACGGGAAATCCTGAGTGATTTTTTGGAGATGGGTGAAATCACGGATTTCGCCGTTATCACGGGAAATCCTGAGTGATTTTCGGAGTGAAGGAAATCACGGATCTCGCCGTTATCACGGGAAATCCTGAGTGATTTTTGGAGATGGATGAAATCACGGATCTCGCCGTTATCACGGGAAATCCTGAGTGATTTTTCGGGATGAAATAGAGAGGGAGAAGAAGGTTTAGGGTTGGATATGATAGCACTTGCGCAAAAGGAGATAAAGAAAATGGCTTTATCTTAAATCCAAGAATTATTTTGATACGGGGTGAAAATTGTACTTTATCTTTTTCCCTTGTTATATACATATATGTGTGTCTTGACTTACTGTTAGTAGAGTGCGTTGTTAATAATTGCTGCAGGGTTCTAGTCTGGTTGTGTGGTCGTCCGGACTTCCACTATGTCTTTTTTCTTCACTTGCACTCTAACGAACGTCGAAATTTGAGTTGAAAGCGGATTTCGAAATTGAAAGTATAAAAGTCCGAAGAGTATAGATACGATCTCGGATAGCTTATACACGGCAAACTGCGCTCGAAAGTTCGGACAAAAATCTCACCTCTCGAGGGATATCGCGGGTATATAAATCTTCTTGCTCCTCCTTCCCGTTAGTTTGTTAACATTTCCTGACGAATAAGAAATTTTTCAATGACGCCCTTTCAGTCCCGGATGCGTCTCTTGACTTTAAAAGTTTATCGGGATTGGTCAGGGCTTTTGTTTAGGGCCCTAGGTTTTGACCAATGGAGAATTTGTTGAGGTTTATATTTTTATTATCCTCTCGAGATTATCTCGGTGATCTGTCAGGCGGCATTTGTTTGGATTCGGTTATCGTTGTTAGTCTGGTAAAATTTTATTCGTTTTCAAGTGGAAGTTTTCTTCTAAATTTTTATTGATTTTCAAGTGGAGATTTCCTTCTAAAAAGTTTTTATTACCTTTTAAGTAAAATTTTCCTTTAAAAGAAAGATTTTTATTGCTTTTCAAGCGCGAGTTGTCAACTAGTCAAAGCGAGAATTTCAGACACCGCGAGTTACATCTGGTATGTATCTCTCCCTTTTTTTTATTTTTATTTTTACGATTAACCGTCTCCGGTCAGCTGCTTCGCCTGCCAAATCATAGTCTTATTCCCACGCCTGTGATTTTTCAATCATCGCCTTGCATTCTTTGAAAGAAAAGAATCGTGGAGTCCACAGGACGTAACACCCCCCGCCTTAGATAAATGTTGGGGTGTAAAACACGACATTTGCAAAGAGAATTATATGGAATAATCCGATTCTTTTCTTTCGGAGGAATCACGACTTGTTGATTGGAAGGGCTCACATTTAATTTTTATTTTATTAAATGTATTACCTTGAATTATTAATTGTCTTCTTAATTGTGTAGAGAAGGAGGAAAGACAAGGCGACCTCCAAAACCCCTTCCTTTGTTCTTTCGTCCTTCTTGTGTCGTTTTATTCTTTACTCATAGCTTATTTTTAATTGTACTTATTTATTTAAATTTATTACCGCTAATACATGTAACGCAGGTGTGGAGCCCTTTTTCTATCGTATAAAAATTCTAATGAAAATAGAGGGATACATAACATATATATATATATAAGAAAATATATATATGTTATATATAAAGAAAAAGAAAAGAACTAGGCACGTTTTTATCTGCCTGATTTTCGTCAGTAGTCTCTGGTGTCAAGTAGCAGGTCCCTTCCTTTTATTGCTCTTCTATCCCTCTGGGGATCACAGCTTGACCCCAACCTTCGGCCTAGTATGTCTGGTCAACGTATAGATATTCTTCTATGCAGTCCCTGCAGTTTATCGCCGGTTTGATTGTTACTATTACTTTATTGCATTTTATTCTCGTCGTAGTGTAGATTGCGTTGCGTGGTTTTCCAAACAACTACAAAATTTAGCGATACGCGTAAAGAATATTTTGGCAACTAACGTCCTCATGGTAAATTTAACATCAGACGAGTGGGAAAAATTTCATAGCGCGACACATTGTCATATATGTGAGAAACCATTCACGCAAGATGACGATACACGCGTACGCGATCATTGCCAGCTGACCGGGCGGTACAGAGGTCCAGCACACTCAAATTGCAACTTAAATTATAAAAACTCTTTTTGTATTCCAATAGTATTTCATAATTTATCCGGTTACGACTCACATTTCATAATTAAGGAAATAGCTACAGCTTTCGAAGGGGGAATCGATTTACTTCCAATAACTAAGGAAAAATATATATCATTTACAAAAACTGTCAATAGTACCAACGATGACAAAGATTGGAAAGCTTGCATAAAATTATGATTTTATCGATTTATATAAATATCTCAATACTAGTCTCGACAAATTGGCATCATTTCTAAGTAAAGAAAAACTCAAAATTTTACATTCGGAATTTCAAAATTTATCAACCGAAAATTTCAATCTATTAACACGGAAGGGCGTCTTTCCATACGAATATATCAACTGTTTTGAAAGGTTGCAAGATACGTGTTTACCGCCCCGCGAATCATTCTACAGATCCTTGACCGGCGACACAGTATCCGAGAGCGATTACGCGCACGCCGAAAACGTATGGGAGCGGTTCTCCATTCAAACGCTGGGCGAATATAGCGACTTATATTTAAAAACTGATGTCTTGTTATTAGCTGACATTTTTGAAAATTTCCGGGATAAATGTATCGTGAGTTATGGGCTCGACCCCGCGTATTATTATACTCTCCCCGGGTATACGTGGGACGCCATGTTAAAGCATACAAAAATTACGTTCGAATTACTTACAGACGTTGATATGGTAATGTTTATCGAACGGGGTATACGCGGCGGTCTGAGTCAACGTTCAAACAGATATGCACACGCTAATAACAAGTACATGCAGTCGTACGATTCATTGAAACCATCTTCGTATCTAATGTATTTCGATGTAAATAATTTATATGGATGGGCAATGTGTCAACCATTGCCTTATGCTGATTTTCAATGGGTCGACGATGTATCTAATTTCGACACATCATATATCGCGCTCGATTCACCCACAGGCTACATCCTCGAGATAGATTTAGAATATCCACGACATCTTCACGACACGCACACTGACCTACCGTTTTGCACTACATACACTACCGCAACCTGCAGCAATGTACGCGTCACGGCCTTCGCGTTGCAAAAATACATCGCATATTACAATTCGCGCAATCTCCCTGGCTTCAAAATTATATCGAACTTAATACGCAATTTAGAACACACGCGAAAAATAATTTTGAAAAAAATTTATATAAAATGATGAATAATGCAGTATTCGGCAAAACGATGGAAAATGTGCGTAATCGGATTGTAAAACTTATCACACATTGGGAAAGAAGATACGGTGCAGAGGCAATGATTGCGAAACCAAATTTCCACAGTAGAAGCATCTTTTCGGAAAATCTTATTGCTGTAGAATTACGTAAACTCGAAGTAAAATTTTACAAATCAATCTATGTCGGCATGTGCATACTCGACATCTCCAAAACATGTTTATACGAATTTCATCATGAGTACATGTCACCGCTGTATCGTGACAGATGCAGGGTAATGTACACCGACACAGACAGCCTAATATACCAC
This sequence comes from Prenolepis imparis, assembly GCF_030444845.1. Taxonomy (NCBI): domain Eukaryota; kingdom Metazoa; phylum Arthropoda; class Insecta; order Hymenoptera; family Formicidae; genus Prenolepis; species Prenolepis imparis. Next base: position 77,080 of record NW_028141249.1, read on the forward strand.
TTCGAATGTGAAGATGTGTACGAGAATATAAAGCGCAACCTCGACAAATTTGATACGAGCGATTACGCTGCGGACAATGTGTACGGTATACCGCTCGTGAATAAAAAAGTACCTGGTCTAATGAAAGATAAAAATAACGGTGTGATATGACCGAATTTGTAGGGCTTAGAGCAAAAATGTATGCGAGTGGATGGCAAGAAAGATACGAAAAAAGTAAAAGGAGTCAAGAGTAACGTTGTCGCGAGAACGATAACGTTTGATGATTATACGCGGTGTTTGAATGAAGAGATTGAAATGACACGTAGTCAGTCATGTATAAGATCGAAATTGCATGAAGTATACACCATTCGCGAGACAAAAATTGCTCTAAGTCCTCACGATGACAAGCGGTATATCATACCTGAAACCACTGATACATTGCCATGGAGACATTATAAAATATCTTTGTAAATAATATTTGTTGTAAAATATTTTGTATAAATATGTATATTATATGTATATTTGTATTTATAAAATTATTAGATAAATATATTGTAAAATAAAGAGTGTACATATATTTTAAGTAAATGTTTATAATATATTATTTTTATGAATCCATGAGTTGTGAGATTTATCCAGTCCCAACCATTTCACATAAACATCATCACCTCTTTTCCGCAAAACCTTTACCACGCGATATACATCGGGATTTGCAACATGATGTAACTCGTACTCGTAGAATCCTCCGGCGACGGAATTTCCGCGCGAATCTTCAAGTATATATGTCGCAGGATTAGTTTTCTGCACTTTGATAATTTTAAATATTTTCGGTAATCCAATTTGGTGTAAAACCTTTTTCGAAGATGGTCTTGAATTTACTCACGCGTACCTGACAGCCTACTTTGAATCTTGCCGGAGCAGCAATTTTTACGTTACTGTATATCGTATTTAAAAGTTTTTCGGTGACTTTGTATGTGACTGCAATTTGTCTTCCGAACCGAAATAATGCAAGCATCTGTAAAAACAAATAATTAGTTTTTTTCCCATATATAACTTATATAGGGTGTCCCATAATTCGCGAACCACCCGTCAGTTGTAGGTAGAGTAGGTTAAACTGAGTCAAAAAGTCCTCTACCATTTTGCGATTTTCTCAATAATTAATGAGAAATAAATTAAAGAAAATCAGCCAATTCAAGCGATGATAAGCGTGCAGCGAGAAGAGACAGCCCACTCGGGGGTCCAGAGTTAGCGCTACTCGTATGTAGTTACTGTCTTTTGTAAAGCGCTCCTCCCCGCTTCATCGCGCGCCTAGCAACCGTGTAACATTATACTGTTTCTTTTCGCCGCATGCTTAGTAACGATGTGAAACTGGGCTGTCTTTTCTCGCCGTCGTCACGCGAATTGGCTGATCTTCTTTAATTTATTTCTCATTAATTATTGCGAAAATCGCAAAATGGTAGAGGACTTTTCTATTCAGTTCAACGTGCTCTACCTGCAACTGACGGGTGGTTCGCAAATTATAGGACACCCTGTATATTACATTTTTATATTATATGTATATATATATATATTGCGTTTTTAATTAAATATACGTACCGATCGCAGATATATTTTCTGTCATTATTTTTGCTCAATTGCGAGCTCACGAGCCGGAAGAGATTCTTGATCCATGCGAAATGTCCAATGTTGTTGCTGTCTTCCACGTACAGCAAGTTGACGTGTCTGTCTTTCTTCTGCTCACTGAGACGTATCGAGACAATGTTCTTTTCTTCGATGCTGTACGAGAGAAGGGGGGGGGATCTCATGTGACGGGGAATATTCCTAATTCTGGGGGGGACACTAAGGACCTGGGTCTAAGGTTGTAGGTAGGAAGTCCGCGAACGCCGATAAGCGGCAATCGCGGGCTTCCAAGGGGTCTGCGGCTCCGACAGCCGGGGAGCAGACAGGCTCTGGTCAAGCGGCAAAGCCAGACAGAAAGCGCCGCAAGACAACAAAGAAGAAAAGGAAGAAGGGCCCGAGAGCTCCGGCGACCGCGGCTGTTACAGTCACCATCGCGGAGAAAGAGGGCAGTGGTCTGACCTACGCCCAGGTGATGAGCGAGGCGAGGGAGAAGATCTCCCTCCAGGACCTCGGCATCGTAGGGTCGAGGATCAGGCCATCAATGATGGGGGGACTGGTCATTGAGATCCCCGGTAGGGACCGGCTCTCTAAAGCTCGGCAGCTGGCTGAGCGGATGAGGGAGGTTCTCAAAGAGAAAGAGGAGGTGAAGGTCACGCAGCCCCAGAAGACCGCGGAGTTGAGGGTCCGGGGCCTCGACGTGGCCTCCACCTCTAAGGATGTCTCCTTGGCAATCGCCGCGGAGACGGGATGCCTAGAGGAGCTCATCAGAGTGGGGGAGATACAGCGCAGCACCGACAACGGCCCAGGCTCAGCCTGGGTCTGCTGCCCGGTCTCGGCGGCCAGCAAACTGGCCAGAGAAGGAAAGCTGCAGATCGGGTGGAACAGAGTCAGGGTGGAGACTCTAAAGGCTCGACTTGTGTTTTGTTTCCGGTGTCTCGGACATGGCCATGTCCGGGCCCGGTGCAAGGCAGCGGTTGACCGAAGCACCGCATGCTACCGCTGCGGTGATCTCGGTCATAGTGCGAAGGGGTGCACGGCGCAACCCAGGTGCCTGGCTTGCGCCGACCTGGGTTTGCCAGTTGCGCACCGAATGGGAGGTAGAGGGTGTAAACCCAAACCTCCCTCGAGAAGAAAAGAGGACGTGCCGCTTGCGGAGAGGATAGCCACGGCTTCCTCGAAGCAAGCGTCGACAAAGGCGAAAAAGCCCGGTACACTCGCGGCGAAGCGAGTCCCTGCCGGGCCAACAACAGCATCGTCCTCTGGCCGGCAGAAACCGGCCAGTAGTAGGGAGGCGGAGGCGATGGAGACCGACACTTAGTCGGCCTCGTAGACCACCATCCTCAGTTCGGAGGATGGAATAAATCCCACAGTCAAGTGGGATTTACGGGGACTGCAGATCCACAAGTCGGGGGACTTGTGGGTCATTGCACGCTGTCCCCCGTGAGGAGGAGAGTGTGGCGCGACACCCACCTCTCCTCATGAGGAGTGAGACAAACGTCTCCCTCCTCGCGAGAAGGGCGCGAGTTAACGCGCAGCCTGAGATGTTCTTGGACGTCATGCTTTAGCGGTTCCCGAGAACATCTCGTAAGGCCGAGTGTCGCCGTCTGGTTTTTAGTGGGTCGGGGGTCGTTTATATACCCCCAGCCCCACATAACCCACCTTGCCTCCCCCGAGGCGGGTGGGTATGCGGTTGCGCATTTTCCAGACGTTAAAAAAAAAAAAAAAAAGGTTAGGTTAGGTTAGGTTAGGTTCCCTCTCGTGGGATGCGGCCTTGCCGTGGCGAGAGGGCTCACCCCTTGCAAGAGGATAGTCTTGCAAGGGGTGCTAACTGACTCTCAAAGGACGACGGTCCATGTGCCAAACCCTCCTCCACGTGGTGAGAGTTGGAAACGTCGAGGTACCCCCTCGGCGGCTAACGGGTCACTGGCTTCGGGCAGAGCGCATATATCGCTATGTGTCTCTGGACACTGGCGTGATCGCTTGATATCCCTTCGAATGCTGCGGTCACAGCCGAAAACTGGGCGAATGCCCGGTCGATAGGCTGGGGGTAATTATCCTTAAGCCGTGGCAGGGGATGTCGGGTGATCGCAAAGGTGTCATCGCGGCGCATTAGGCGCAATCTCGAGGAAGCTTGTTCCTCGGGATGGCCGACCTGAGGAGGAAGGAAATATAGCTTGGCTTGTTTCCGAATCTGAGGGAGAACCGGCTCGGGTGCCTTGCTTGCGGGGTGCTCACGGAGAGGTGGCGGCTTGGTGGGAGGCGAGGCACGCCTCGACGAGCCTACTGGGAACAGCCATCCTCTCCGCTAGTAGGTTGCGCCTCCGGGGTCGGAGATGCTCGGGCAGGAGCGGCCTCACTGCGCGTCCTGGCTGACGGTGATGTACCGGTGGGCTTTGGCCGTGCCGGGGTGATCTGTTGGCTGGGATTCGCGGATCGCCTGAGGTCTGCACGCGTTACCCGCTCCGCATGGGGCTCGAAAGAGACCCAAGTAGAGTGGGTGATGAGGGTTGTGCTTCACCCTCCGGAAATACGGAAGCACACTTACATCGAGTCACTTATGTCGAGACACGGATGCCCACCGGGGCGCGGTGATGTCAAGTGAAGGGGGATCCCGAAGCCTGACATCGCCAGCAACAGGGGTCCGCCTCCCCCTCGTATAAAAACTCGGAGGCGGGGACACGGGTAGAGATGATGATGGTTCTCTGGGTCTTTACTCAGAGGGCAATGCATCATACAAACAGGGGTCCGCCTTTCCCCTCGTATAAAAACGCGAAGGCGGCCGGTGCTGGGATGTATTCGAAATGGAAACATCCTGGTTAAATGGCATGGTCTGACCGGTGGACGGGCACGTGCTCCTGCGATTTCGGTTGTTCCTTGTGTCGGGGTGGGTCCCTGGTGAGCCCCCTCACCCCATATGACACTTGGAGCGGCCCACCTCCCCTCTTCTGTCAGAGGCTAGGTGCCAAGAGGGGTTTCGCAGGAGAGGCGACTCCCTGCCAATACAGACGTCTGTCTAGTGGGGATCACTCGGTCCACTATAAACATTCGGCGAGTGACACGCGATCGGGGGGGGATGTCTGTCTAGCAGGTGTACAGGCTCCTCCCCCAAACGAGAGGTATGTCCGGGCAGAGGGACATTTTGGGGTGGACGGTCTCTGCGGGGACCCGAAATCTATCGCACCCTCCTGGGTGGCACTCTCCCGTCGGTCGCCACCTTGTCGTGGTGGGAGGGCTCACCCAGTACACTGTCGTACTGGGTGCCAAGAGCGACCAGTACCAGGATTTCCTGGTACAAGGCCTTTCCTTGATTGGAAAGGCGGTATGCGTGTGTGTGTGGATGAATGAATGAGGGCAGGACGGGCTCTATAGGGTTGGTACCCAACCGTCCTATGGGTGGGATCCCCAGAGAATAAAGCCAACTTCTTTTACACTACTCATGATGGACACTAAGAACGAGACGATCATTACTGTCGCAGCGGGATCGGATACCGCAGCGGCCGGTGGGAGAGGCTGTATTGTCCCGGCAGCCTCCTCATCGTCATCGTACGTCGGGCCTCCACGGGAGTTGGAAGCGAGCTCCCGTGGTGAATTGGCTATCCGCTTCACCAAGGGTGGGCTTAAGGCCGTGCAAGTGCGGGGGAAGCCTAAGGCTAGTCCAAGCAGTGGTATCAACGCAGAGTACTTACGGCTTACAAGAGTGGACCGAGGCGGAAAGATTTCCGCAAGCACCGCTCCCTTAACCAAAAGGGAGAGCGGAAGTAAAGCCACCACTGGGACGATGAGGCAGGCGCATGTCTCCCCGGACCCCCAGTGGGAACATTCCTCCTCCTCCTCCTCGTCTTCTGACGAGGAGGAGGACATGGATGTGGACGTGGAGGAGGTCCATAGCGATCAGAGGAAGGCTACGGAGGCGGTGGAGAGAGGCCGAGGTCGGCCCCCAACTACCCAAGAATATACTGGCATGACGGCGGCCCGCGCCGACCGCCTTGCCATATTAGAGAAGGAGGTCCGCCTGAAGGAGGCGCTCTACGTCCTTGACGCGAACGCCCCTCCAAAGCGCACCAGGGGAAGGGACAGCCTTCCCACCGAGGAGGAGATGAGAACTGTGCTCTCAACACAGAAAACATCGGAGATTTACGCGAAGGCTTGTCGGCATCTTATGGCTGTCGACAAGACCTCCGACGTTTCAAAGGGGCTGCAGTCGACCCTTAGCACGGCGCTAAGGAGAGCGGCGCGGGAGGTCCAGGTCGCGCTGGGCGTCCTGATGGAGAGAGCGCGCAGCGCCTCGGAGGAACCGGTCCCCTCCCAGGAGCTGAGCGCCCTGAAAGCGTACGTTCAGACGCTTAAGAGTGGTAAGGAGAAGGCGGATGCCGAGATCGATGATCTCAAGAGATCACTCGCGGCAGCCAAAGCAGAGCTGGCCACTGCGAGGGCATCCGTCTCTCCGTCGCGCCGACCCCCTGCTCTGAAGCGCAAGCTCAGAAACAGGGACGTCGACATGGAGAAGGAGGAGGAGTCCGACCCGCCTGCACGGGATTCGGAGTGGTGCCCGAACATTCCGGCACCAAGCTCTGCTCTGAGAACAGTGGACAGGGGGACCTCCCCCTGCCCAACCGTAGTGGAGGACAACGCGGCCTCTAGTGGGCTTAGCCCACAAGAGGTTGAGGCTCTTCTGTGCAGGATCACAGAATTAAAGCAGGAAGTCGACAACACGCGGGCCGAGATGGCGGAAGTCCTGGACTCCTCCATCTCGGCAATGCAGAAATGTCGGGATGAGAATAGAGAGCTGCGTGGGCAACTAGAACTCCGGGGGAGGAATAAACCTCCATCAGCCGGGGTTCCGCGGGGGGTTAAAACTACGGGGGGTCCGTCGTCTTCTGGGAAGGGGGGGGGATCTTCTGGGGTGAGGGACTGTATTGGCTCGGGGGGGAACACGAACGAACTATGGTCGAAGGTCGTAGGAAGGAAGTCCGCGAGCGCTGATAAGCGCCTACCGCGGGCTTCCAAGGGGTCTGTGGCTCCGCTAGCCGGGGAGCAGACAGGCGCGGGTCAAGCGGCGAAGCCAGATAAGGGGCGCCGCAAAACATCGCGGAGGAAAAAGAAGAGGGGCCCGCGAGCGCCCGCAACCGCGGCCGTAACGGTCACGATTGCGGACAATGCGGGCAGTGGTCTGACCTATGCCCGGGTGATGGGCGAGGCGAGGGAGAAGATCTCCCTCCAAGACCTCGGCATCTCGGGGTCGAGGCTCAGGCCATCAATGATGGGGGGCCTTGTTATAGAGATCCCCGGAAAGGACCGCCTGTCCAAAGCTCGGCAGTTGGCCGAGCGGATGAAGGATGTGTTCAAGGAGAAGGAGGAGGTGAAGGTCACGCAGCCCCAGAAGACCGCGGAGCTTAGGGTCCGGGGTCTCGACGTGGCCTCCACCTCCAAAGATGTCTCCCTGGCTATCGCCGCGGAGACGGGGTGCCTGGAGGAGCACATTCGAGTGGGGGAGATCCGGCGCAGCTCGGACGTTGGCCCAGGCTCAGTCTGGGTCTGCTGCCCGATCTCGGTGGCCAGTAAGCTGGCCAGAGCAGGTAAGCTGCAAGTCGGGTGGAGCAGTGTCAGGGTGGAGACACTAAAGGCTCGACCCGTATTTTGTTTCCGGTGCCTCGGACACGGTCACGTCCGGGCCCGGTGCAAAGCGGCAGTGGACCGCAGCACCGCCTGTTACCGGTGCGGGGAGCTGGGCCACAGTGCCAAGGGGTGCACGGCGCAGCCCAAATGCCTGGCTTGCGCCGACCTGGGTTTGCCAGCCGCGCACCGATTGGGAGGCAAAGGGTGTAGACCCAGGCCTCCCTCGAGGCGGAAGGAGGACATGCCGCTCGCCGAGAGGGTAACTACAGCTTCCTCGAAGCAAGCGTCGTTGACGAAGGCGAAAAAGCCCGGTACACTCGCGGCGAAGCGAGTCCCTGCCGGGCCACCAACAGCATCGTCCTCTGGCCGACAGAAACCGGCCAGTTGTAGGGAGGAAGAGGAGATGGAGACCGACACTTAGTCGGCCTCGCAGACCACCATCCTCAATTCGGAGGATGGAGTAAATCCCCCAGTCAAGGGGGGTTTACGGGGACTGCAGATCCACAAGTCGGGGGACTTGTGGGTCATTGCACGTAGTCCCCCGTGAGGAGGAGAGTGTGGCGCGACACCCACCTCTCCTCATGAGGAGTGAGACAAACGTCTCCCTCCTCGCGAGAAGGGCGCGAGTCAACGCGCAGCCTGAGATGCTCTCGGATGTCATGCTTTAGCGGTTCCCGAGAGCATCTCGCAAGGCCGAGTGTCGCCGTCTGGTTTTTAGTGGGTCGGGGGTCGCTTACACCCCCAGCCCCACATAACCCACCTTGCCTCCCCCGAGGCGGGTGGGTATGCGGTTGCGCATTTTCCAGACGTAAAAAAAAAAAAAAAAAAAAAAAGGGGGTGCTAACAGCATCCCGTACCCGAGTAACGTCGGGTACATCAACTCCCCGAGTCTGGGGAGTTTCCCCAGTCCTGGGGAGCCCTCCCTGTGGGAGGAGGGGGCCCACTTCCCCTATAGAGCTTCGGCTCGTATGTGGTAGAGGATGGCGACCTTGAATTCAAACGCCCGGTGGCATGGCACCGTTAGGATTGGGCATTGCACGGCGCTTTGGCGCTTGCCCTCCCGCCATGTATTTGCGGCCCGGGCCGCGGGGTTCTTGCGTCGTTTTCTCGGGGGGGATGTTTTCGGGGGTTTTCTCCCGGGGGTGTTCCCCCCGGGGTCTCGGGGTGGGGTCTCGTGCGGCTGGGGCCGCGGGGGTGGGTGACCATCCGTGACTACCCGAGGGGCTTTGCCCGGAGGGTTTACCCGAGGGGCATCGCCCGGAGGGAGTCACGGTGGTCGGTCGCCGGGGCCGCTCGGACGTATTCCGAGGCGGGGCCCGGCGACAAGTGCGGCCTCAGGGTGCTGGTTGGGGGTCTCCAGGCTGGGTAGCCTGGGTCCCCGTCCCAGCGTCCCTGGGGTCGGCCGCGCCCGGGCCATCGCCCGGAAGGTACCACGCGGGCCTGCCGCTGGGGCCGCTCGGACTTATTCCGAGGCGGGGCTTGGCGGCGAGAGTTTGTACTCCTGGCCGGTCGGGACCGTTTCCCGTTCCGAACCGGCCGGCCGGGAGAGGTGGGGTCCCTTCCACTGGATGTGATTACCGGTGGGGGGACGGCTGGTCGCCACGGCGGGCAAGGTGTGGACGGGGAGCGGCGTCCTCACCCCAACCGTCCGTGGGGCCCCCCGGGTGGCGCCACTTGCCGCGGTGCCCCCTCTGTCGGAGGAGGGGGACCCCTGAAAACCCACAGGAACGTTAAAATTCCTGTGGGCCGGTAAGGGGCTCGGAGTCCTGTGCCGGGGTGCGCGTATTCCCCCCGGCCAGAGGCATAAGCCGGCCCCCCGGGAGTCCCGGGGTTGTGGGGGGCGACTCCGTCGTGATTCCGGTCACGTTTCGGGTCACGCTTCGGGTCGTCTCCCCGGCCGGCGGGAGATTCGCCGGCCGGTCGAGCCGCGGCAAGGAGTGGGATACATTACAATGAGCATCAACAAATCTACAATCAAAATTGGGGAGAATGAGGAGGTGAGGGAGGATGCGCAAGAAGATGCGCAAGCAGTGAGCGACAGCCTTGCTCCTGCAAGAACGACGGTGCAGCAGGTTCTGCAAGATTGGTTGCCGGACGGTGAACCATGGGAGACATTGCCCGCCAACATAGTGGCGAAGGCCGGGAAAAAAACCGACGGGGAGGATGCCTCCCTGATTCGATCCTTGGTGAATCTTCAGCGAAGATTGAGTCAATCACCGGTCCATAATCAATCGGAACGGGATACACGCTCAGACACAGAGCCTATGGAAGAACCACAATCTTCTGTGGTTAATAACAACAATGGTGATGCGGTGACAATCGATGCACCGGAACAAAGTGTAATCGATGTCTTCCCTCAGCATTTTCTTCTGAGCAAGGGAGAGTTAGGTAACCTTAGTGTAAACAATCAGGTTACTGGATCTGAAGTTAGCTATAATCCATCGCAAGAGATGGAGTTTGAAATAGACAATGCCTCAGTGGCATCATCCTCAGCTCAAGTTCTGGGGAAAAGGAAGAAACCGGATCGGGATAGTGATACGGACGATCCGACTCCACAAATCAGGAGGAGTTCGAGAACGAGCAAAGTCCCATGCGTTGCCACGGACGAAGAAACTTCCAGTAAGAGGATCACGCGTGGTACAAATGCGATCACTCGGAGTACGCATATCAATGTGAATACGGACTCTGAACCGCAATCACAATCGTGTTCCGAGGCAGAGGGTAGAGGTGCCAGGAAACCTCCTAAGAAACCTGGAAGAAGGAAGAGGAGCGTTGATGAGCCGACAATTGAGCAGAGGCTCCGCCCACTCCCGCAAAACATTGAGGAATTGGACCCCCGTCTCACAGATAAGAGCGTCGGCCATTGAATGGCTCGATGACATTGAAACGATTAGGGTTAATAGTAGCTATTAGGGTTACCTGAGTGGCCAAATAAGAAAGAGAGTCAGTGTCATCAAGGAAATCTTAAGAGTCTTTGGTGAGAAAATTGAAGATTCCGGTGATCCTGGTTATTTAAGGAGACGGAACACAGAGTTAGCTGCGGAACTCGCCTTATCGAAAAGGGAGACCGCCAAGCTGAGACGGGACGTGCAAGATCTCCAAAAGATAGTAGGAGATCTAAAAAAGGCTGTAGACGGAGGTCGATTTACTGAAAAATCAGAAAAAGCAACCTCCCCGATCGAGATCCCCAATAAGGGTTCTAAATCCAAATCTAAATCTAAGGAAAGAAAGGACATATCTGCAAGTCCTAGTGTAAATGTGGCTAATATGCAACTTACAGATGTGGTCATGAGACCCCCGTTAAAAGGTATCTCTGTGCCGATCCCAGCAGTTGAGAGGAGTACGCTGAAAGCGTATCAAGACGTTGATGCAGAACTATCACGCCGCATTGTAGAGTTAACCTCACAAAGAAAAGAGCTGAGGCAATCCCTTAAGGAACATGGTCAGAACTCCGCTCCAGGAGCTGTTCCTGCTCAAGTTGCACAAGTGGCTGCAGCGAACAGACCTAAGATAATTAGCAACGTTCAAGTTGTTGCCCCCAAGGGAAAAGTGACACAGACTTTACTCGAGACACAATCAAGTGATTCAATGGTTGTAAACAGTAAAAAGGACGAAGCCTGGCAACAGGTAGAGTCGAAAAAAGACAAGCGACAAAGAAGGAAGAAGGCTAAACAGGCTGTCTTGGATAGCCAAAAGTCCGGCACTGAAAAACCGAAAGGAGCCAATAGCGGTGAAGCTAAGAGGAGGAGACCTCCCAGAACAGCTGCAGTCGCAATAAGAGGAGTAGCAGATGGCTTCTCCTACGCTGCTGCCCTGAAAAAACTGAGAGAGGAAATTTCGCTCAGTGACCTACAGATAGACAAGCCATCCATAAGGCACTCGGCCAATGGTGGCATTGTGATCGAGGTACCTGGCAAAGATAAGGCTCTTAAGGCTGAGGCCTTAAAAGAGAAAGTTGCCGGCGTATTAGGTGAAACGGCAATAGTCACAAGACCCGTAGTCAAGGGTGAAGTTAGACTAATTGGAATAGACGACTCGGTCGTCACGGATGAAGTTGCGGACGTCATCGCTATTGCGGGAGAATGCAAATCCGAGGAGGTGAAAGTTGGCATAATAAGACCCATGTCCAATGGTTTGTTCACGGTCTGGGCTCAATGTCCCTTAGCGGCTGCGATTAAAGCAACCCAACAGGGAAAAATAAAGATTGGCTGGACAGTAGCCAGAATAGAACTTCTTAAAGCCAGACCGACCCAGTGCTACAAGTGCTGGGGACACGGACACCTGAGAGGAAAGTGCACCGCCACTGTGGATAGAAGCAAGACCTGTTTCAGATGTGGCGAGATGAACCATTCTGCACTGGCGTGTCAGAACCCAGTTAGATGCATCCTCTGTGTAGAACAAGGGAAAGATCCCAACCACAGAGTGGGTTCAAACCAATGCAAGGCAGACTTTAAAACAAAGCCCGTTGCTGGTTTGGAAAAGAGACCGGATCGGAGGCCGGTAGCGATGGAGATCGAGGATGAAACGGAAAATCCTCCAATGTAATCTGGGCAGAGGCTGGCAAGCCCAGAATCTGCTGGATCAATACATGGCGGAGTTAAATGTCGCCATTTGCGCGGTATCTGAACCACGCAATATACCGGACAATATCTTCTGGTATGGAAGCTGCAACAAGTTAGCAGCCATACATTGGAGACCTGTGGGGGCTTTTCAAGCCTGCTCCTTAGTCTACAAAGCTCGGGATTTCGTCGTAGTGGAACACGGTGGCATCAACATTATATCGTGCTACATATCACCAAACAGCTCCAGGGAAGAATTCCTTGCGTTCCTTGATGAGCTGAGCGTGGCAATCAGAATTTTGAGTGGAAGGACCCTCATATGTGGGGACTTTAATGCAAAGTCCTCACATTGGGGGTCAAAGCGCACCGATCATCGAGGCGAGTTGGTTGACGAGTGGGCCGCGGAACATGATTTGCGACTAGTAAATTCAGGTACCCTTCCGACTTGCATCAGACCACAAGGATGGTCGATAATCGACCTCACATGGTCAACTGCGGATATCCGCAGTATCATTAGTGAATGGAAAGTTATGCGTGATATCGAATCTTTATCGGATCACGAATACATACAAATGTTGATCGGTCAAGATGACAAATGTTCGAGTATAAAGAACAAAGATCATAGAAGACTAATATACCCGAGGTGGAATGTTAAGAAACTGGACGAACACAAATTTCGAGCAGTTGTGTCCTGGAACTGTGCAAACGCCAGTGAACTGGATGCCGAAGAAACGGCCGAACAAATGGCTAAACGGATCGAGCAAGCTATCCATCAAGCCTGCGATGCAGGAGCAAACAGGATAAAGAAGCATCCATTGAAAGAGCAAACGTATTGGTGGAGCTCGGAAATCGAGAGATTTAGAAAGATCTCGATAATGAAAAGAAGAGCTTGGTCTAAAGCCAAGCAAAGAGGCAGACGCCCGGAAATGACAAAACAACTCAGAAATGAGTATATAGACGCCAGAAGGGTTCTGAAACATGAGATCGATAAGGCCAAATTTCAAGCTTGGCAAGAACTCATTCAGACGATTGAGGATGATCCCTGGGGGTTACCCTATAAAATCGTTCTGAAGAGATTAAGGAGGTCATCTCCAAGTCTCACCGAGACCTTAAATGAGGATATAGTTGAGACCCTTTTGGAGTCTCTATTTCCCAGTGGCAGAGAATCTAACCCAGCGGAGGCATGGATAGATTGGCGATGGAACGAGGAGGAAGAAGAGGTCAACCTCATAACTGGTCGGGAAGTTTTCGAAGTCATCAAGCGTAAAGCTGGTGGCAATACCGCGCCAGGACCTGACGGGATCAAGGCTAAAATCCTTGGGAAACTGCCAGGAGAAATGATCCTCGACATTGCCGAATGTTTCAATACATGTCTTAAGGAAGGCACTTTCCCCGTGCGATGGAAAAGAGCTATGCTGGTTCTAATACCCAAAGGCGGGGACAACTCAATCGAGGAAATGCCGAAAGTCCGCCCGATATGTCTCCTCGATGAACTGGGCAAGGTTTTTGAAAAGACCATTGTAGATCGGCTTAACAAATGGATGAAGGAAAACCCAAGGTTCCAGCTCTCGGAGGACCAATTTGGCTTCAGAGAGGAGAGGTCAACTTGCGACGCCCTTGCACAGGTTCAGACCGCAATAGAGGAAGCGATTCAGCAGGACGGTGTGGTAATTGCGATAAGCATCGACATTAGCAATGCGTTTAATTCACTCCCGTGGCCTGTTATTAGGAAGGCACTCGAACAGAAAGGCTTTCCCGAGTACTTACGAAGAGTCATTGACAGTTATTTACATCAGAGAACTGTCGAATATGTAGATAAACAGGGCGATATTATTACCAGGCCAATGACTGCCGGAGTACCTCAGGGATCGGTCCTCGGCCCGACCCTATGGAACATTGGGTACGACAGCGTGCTTCAGGACGGCTGTGAGTATGGGTGTCGGACCATTTGTTACGCGGACGACACTCTTATCCTGGCGACTGCCGACACGATTGCTACGGCCACAGCGAGGGCCAATACACAGACGGCTCTTATTCTTAACAGAATAAAAAGATTGGGTTTATCGGTCTCAGCTAGCAAAACCGAAGCGGTATTGTTTCATGGACGGAGGAAGCCAGATCAACATCCGAGCGTTGTTATCGGTGACGAACTAATCCCAACCGGAACGTCGATGAAGTATCTTGGAGTTATCTTGGACAACAGAATGATGTTCAAAGACCACTTTGAGTACGTAGAGACCAAAGTCTCCAAAGTAACTCGAGCATTAGGCAGGCTCATGCCCAACCTAAGGGGCCTCAGAGAAGCTAAAAGAAGACTCTACGCCAATGTTGTGATATCAATTGTGTTATATGCCGCGCCAATTTGGTGCGACGCCCTGACAACGGCGAGACGTAATCGCGAGAGGCTCGATCGGCTGATAAAAATCACCAATTTGAGGGTGATATCGGCATACCGGACAGTCTCTCTCGACGCGGCGAATCTTGGCGAGAATGCCACCGCTCCACCTGATGGCAGCAATGAGGAAACGAGTATATGCGAGGACGGTCGATCTGAGACGGCAAAATGACTGGTCTCCGAAGGCAGCAGAGGAGATCAGAGTTTCCGAGGCTCTGCTGACAAGGCGACAATGGGAGATTTATCTCCGAAGACCTATGATCGCTGGAATCCGCACCAGGGACGCCGTCCTGCCTAACTTCTCAGCTTGGTTAGACAGGAAACATGGGAGAATGGCCTTCCATCTGACCCAACTGATGACGGGACATGGTTGTTTTGCCTCCTATTTGTATAGAATAGGTAAAATGGGATCGCTAGTGTGTGAACACTGTGACGAGAACAAGGTGGACACAGCTGAACACACCTTACAGGAGTGCGTGAAGTGGAACGTGGATAGAGATGTCCTGAAGTCTGTTATTGGGAATGACTTGAAACTGGAAACGGTGGTGAAGGCTATCACCTTGGAAGAGACAGCCTGGAGAGCGCTGACTCAATTTGCTGAGTCAGTTATGCTCAATAAGGAAAATCGGGAAAGGGAGAGACAAGCGCGCGAGGCACTGATCCCACCCGAGTCCAGCGATGAAGAGGAGTCTGACACTTCCACAAGTGATTCGTCACAATAAGGAAGTGTCGAATAGTGATGATCTAATCTGTATATAGTTTAGGTGTAAATAAGAGAGGAAAGATCATGCGCGTATGTGTATATCGATATATATATATACTAGAATAATCTACATAGGGATGGCTTAGTCTAGCTAATAGTTGGACTGGATTGGTTTAGCTCTAATTAGAACTAAGCATATAGGGATGTGCGCAATACTGCTTGGTATGTGTGCAATGTGTATATAGGTTTGCAGATATATGTAAATACGTTATGTATATATATGTATTATTGGGAGCTATACTCTATGTACCGTATAGCTATGTATTTAACTTAGCTCTGAGTGTGTATGAGTGTAGTGTATGTGTGTGTGTATGTATAACGAAGATATGTGTATGCATATGTGTATGTAAATATGTGTGTGTATATATGTATTTTAAGGAGATTACCGTGAGGAGGGTTTCGCAGTGAAACGCGAAGCTGGGTTGGGTCTGGGAACGTAATGCCGACAGCAGTTCTCCTGGGCCCAACATTGACCAGGAAGGAGGAATGCCTTCCGGTCACGGGCAGGGGTTTAGTGGGTAGGGCCGACCGTGGCTTGTTGTCCCTCGTGGGGGATTGGGTATTAACCCCGATCGACCACTTGAGACGTGGAGCCGCGACCGGAGGAGTCCCACATAACCCATGGGGCCGGCCCCATGGGTATCCGTAATGGATTCCCCTGCCCAGCGCCGTATCGCTAAATTAAAAAAAAAAAAAAAAAAAAAAAAAGGTTAGGTTAGGTTAGGTTAGGTTAGGTTAGGTTCTCTCCCGTCCCCTCTCGTCGGTCGCCACCTTGTCGTGGTGAGAGGGCTCACCCAGTACACTGTCGTACTGGGTGCTAAGAGCGACCAGTACCAAGAATTCTTGGTACAAGGCCTTTCCATGCCTGGAAAGGCGGTATGCGTGAAGTTCTCATGATTGTCTAACGATGATCCTGACGGGCCATGCCGGCGGGGTTCGCCCCGGTAGGGCCACCCATGCCGGACGGGCCGTCGGGGGAGTAGACAAACATGGGGGCTATGTATGAATGAGTGTATGATGGCAGTGGGCGGCTGCCTAAGAGCCTAGGCCCACCGCCCTAGGGGAGCTCACCCCGAAATAAAAACACAAATATGGGAGGCAAAAAGACAAAGAAGGTAGTACCGGCCCAGAAGAACTCGGATGCTTCAGGGCCCGGCAGGGAGGGGGGTATAGTCCCGGCCTCTACCCTGTCGTCATCGAACGACGGGCAGCAAGAGGCAAAAAAGAGGGAACAGCTTGGGGCCCTTCAGATGGAGGAGCTCTTTGGACCAGAAATGGGTACTTGGTACGAGGAGTCTCTGGCCGATCGTCCTTCGCGCGATATTACCGCGAGATGTGTCGATGACCGATGTGATGCGGAGGAATTAATCCACAAGCTCGTGGAAAATATGGACATTACGGTGGACCAAGGTAAAATACTAAACGCATTGACGGATAAAATCAATGACATAACGGAGGGGACGATGGAGCTGGCTCGCAGGGCATGCTTGTTTGAGAGCGAATGCGAGCGGCTCAAGCGTCGGCCCGAGGTGAGGGTTTGTGATGCGGCCACGATGACGGAAGAAGTCATCGGTCGGGCCGCGTCACCGGAGACTCCGCCTCGGGACAAAATGAAGGATGGGCTGGAGTCCAGGCTGGACGACATAATGTCCAGACTGGATTCCAACATGGAAAGGCTCGCCTTGCTCGAGAAGGGGATCGCTGAGAACAAGACGGGTGCGAGGAGGAAGAAAGAGAGGATGGAGAGGAAGGAGCCGGACTTGTCCGGTTCGTCCTCTGATGGGGGAGATAAGGGGGAATGGGTGGAGGTTGTGGGGCGAGGTGGTGGAAAAAAGAGGAGAAGGGTTGTGGGGATTGTGGGAGCGGGGGTTGGCGTTGGCGTCGGCGTTGGCGCTGGTGTCAGGGGTAGTAATGGAGATGGAGTTAGGGTTAAGGGTGTTGCGGGGGCCGTGTCCCTCGGCGGGGCCACGGCCGCCAATGCAATGGGGACGGCGAGGTGCTACCGGTGCCTGTGCCCTGGGCACGTGCGGTACCGGTGCACCTCGTTGGTGGACAGGGGCGGACGGTGTTATCGCTGCGCCGCCCCTGGCCACAGGGCGTCGGAGTGCGTGGGCGGCCCTCGGTGTCCACTGTGTGTGGACCTCCGACGACCGTCTGCGCACCAACTTGGGGGGCCGGGATGCGCTAGGGCGGCGCCCTCGCGCATCCCGGGGGGAATGAGGAGAGAACCCGGCCGCGGGCTCGGGGGGGTTCCCTCGGCGAAACAGCCGAGGTGGAGGCCCCCCGGGCGCGTGGGCCTGACTGTCTCCCCCATTAAAGGGGGAGTGGGGGGAGGAGGGAGGAGCGCTGTGAGTTCATAGTGAGTAGAAGGAGGGACGGGGGCGCTTGGCCGCTTGCCCGCCCGCCGGCGGCTCGTAAGAGTTGGCCGGTGGGATGGCGGGCGGCCCTGCGTCCCCGTCCAGCCGGGGCGTCTCCTCGGAGAGGCCTCGGCGTTAGTGCCGGACGCCACTGGCCGAACTCCTAACCCCTTTGGGGAGGGGGGGAGTCATGGCGTCTGGCAGTGGGAGGGTGCCGCAGGGGGTCCAAGCTCCGGCTTGATCCCCATTGCACGCGGTTCCCCCCCTGCGAGGTAGGCGGTGGTTTGTGGCCCTTCCACCGGGAGTATACCCCCTAGGGGTTCTCCCGGGGGGAGGGAGCGGCCGCCGTCGAGAGAGGGGGCCTCCTTTGTTGTCGCCAAATCTAACCCCCCTTTGGGGGCGGAGGGAGCGGCAACATTGGGGGCCGGGGGGGGCGGCAGGGACTTAGGAGCGGGGGCTCCCGGGTCCCATTGCACGCCGCCTCCCCACGGAGGGGAGAGGAGTGGTGGTGGTCCCCACTCCTCTCTGCCTGATAGGACATTGTCCTATCAAACGGAGGGGACGCACCAGAAAGTGGTGCGTCACGGCGCTTCGGAGGCCCCGTGTGCATGCGAAAGCGATTCCCGGGGCCTCCGAGTAGCGCCAGGAGGACCACCGTCAGGTTTAGCAGGTCGGGAAATGGGCCTTCCGCCCTTTCCCATCCCCGCATAACCCGAAGCCTCCCCCGAGGTGGAAGGTATGTGTTTAACACATTCCTGACGCAAAAAAAAAAAAAAAAAAAAAAAAGGTTAGGTTAGGTTAGGTTAGGTTAGGTTTAACAATAAAACTAAAAGTACGAATACAAAGAGGGAGGCGGAAATCCCTAACAGCAAAAGGGATGAGTCGGGACACGACACCGAGAAGATGGACACGGAGAGTGACCATGGCTCGGGTCGGGATACACCGGCTATCGGTAAGGAGGAGAGACGCCCGTCTTCCGCGAGCATGAAGTCCTCGGGTAAAGTCGAGGAAATACGCTCCAGGGTTGGGGCCAAGGAGGCGATGAAGTTCAGCACGGAGCTGAAGGATGCTGCTGCATCGACTCCTCTTCCCCCGGACGCGGACTTCCGGATGGAAGAAGTTATCCGGATCAGTGGAGCGAAGGGAAGAATGAAGAGCGGCAAGGGAAAGAAGAGAAGGAGAATCAGGTCACCTGCTCAGTATTCCTCTACGGAGACAGAGGAGGTGGAAGTGGAAGTAGAGGACGTGGAGGAAGCCGTAGAGACGGCTAAGGGGCCGATAGATGTTCCCAAGAGAGGAAGGGGATGGCCTCCCAAGGAAGGGTACGGCCTATACATAGGACGCGCTAAGGCGAAGGAGGAGGAATACCTCCAAGTCGAGAGGGAACTAGAGGAGGAGTGGACCGAAGCGGCCAAGACTCGGTCGATGAAGGTTCTCAAGGGTGAGATCATCGAGGACGGTGAAGAGGCGGAGGTGGAGAAACGGGAAATCCCTGATCTCCCCGCCTCCGAAATTATAGCGGAGGTCAACAAAGTTGTCCAGGTGATTAGGAAAATTTCCTCTTTCACCAAAGGGTACAAGGGGACCTCCCGCAAAGTCCTCAAGGAAGCGGCAGAGGTGGTCACAACGGCTACTAAAGAATTATGTCGCCGGACGGCAAATGAGGAGAACCTCAAGCTGAGGGAGGAAAACCGCCAATTGAAAGCGGAAATAGCCTCCATGATCGGACGGTTCAAGGATTTCGGGTGGAAATTCGGAATCTGAGGGAGGAATTTGTCACCTCCGGAAAAGGGGGTGACAATCTGGCCGCCAAGGAGGACACGTCTCTAGCCAACCTCAAAACGAAGGGAAAGTGCAGCGACAAGGGCGTTGCCCTTGGACCGACTTTGATAGGACAATGTCCTATCAGGCAGAGAGGAGTGGGGACCACCGAGATCCTGTCAACAGGAGAGCGAACTTGCAATAGGCAACATAGAGGCCTCGATCATCAAACAAGTAGGTGAGATGATCAATGCAAGATTCGCGGCGGTCGAGGAGAGGCTCCCACCGGAAAGGAGCTTTCGACCTCCGGTGGGAGCTTCTGCCAATAAGACAGTACCGGCAGGGGCGAAGGCTCCAAAAACATATGCTGCAGCAGCGGCTGCAAAATCCGGCGACGAGCCCAAGGAGAAGAGGGTGCTGAGGAGCAAGACTTGTCAACCTCCGCAACCCCCAAAGAACTCCGCTCCAACAAAGAGCGGGCCAAAAGTTGGCGTGACGGCAGTGCAGAAACCGAGGATTACTTTAATCCAAGAGGTCTGCACTGACGTCAAAATACTCTCTGCTCCTCATAACAGGAAAGAGGAGCAGGAGTGGATGGTGGCGGAGGCGAGGAAGAAGGGGAACAAGAAGAAGAAGGGGACGAAGAACTCCGAGAATCCTCCTCAGCCTATCAGGAAGGAGGCAAGAGCTCTACCGATAGTAGCGGCAGCGAATCGGGGAGCAGCAGCGAAAAAGGGTACAGCGGCAAAGGAGACCAGTGGAGCGGCTGAAAAAGGATCCAACCAAAGGTCAACATCCGCCCCCCCAGGAGAGCGGCAATCCTAATTAGCATGCCATCTCATGGGGGAAACGAGATGGAGACCACGGACGCCGACGGAGTGGCGACCCAACGGTCTTTGGGCGAAGCGATGGCCGGAATCCAGAAGGAGATTCGTCTGCAGGATTTCGGCATTTCGTCGTTGAAACCAAAGAGGGCCGCCACTGGGGGCCTATTGTACGAAGTGGCCGGGGAGGGGAATGCCGAAAAGGCGAAACTGTTGGCGGAGGCCTTGAAGAAGTCCCTTGAACCCAAGGGAATCAGGGTCTCCGTCCCTGTAAAGAGGTCGGAGATGCGTATCTCCGGCCTGGACGACTCTGCGACAGCAGAAGGCGTCTTGGCCTCATTGGCTGGGGCAGGAGGCTGTCTCGAGGGGGATATCAGGATCGGGAAAATATCCAGGTCCCCCCGGGACGGCCTGAGTTCTTGCTGGGCGCAAGTCCCGTCTATAGCGGCCAGTAAGATAGCGAAGGCTAGCCCACTGATGGTTGGTTGGACCACAGTGAAAGTGGAAGTACTGGAGGCCCGCCCGCTACAGTGCTTCAGGTGCATGGGCGCGGGTCATACTCGCGCCACATGTAAGGCTGAGACAGACCGCAGCGGTCTTTGTTACCGCTGCGGTAAAGATGGGTGGATGCACAGAGCGGCCTTGCTGCCCGTATTGTAAAGATCACGGGCGCAAGGCCGACCACAGGTACGGGGGGAGGGCCTGTGCCTATGCGAAAATAAAAAGGGGAGGGAACGGAAGCAAGCAGGAGCAGCCGAAGAAAAAAGAAGAAGGGGGGTTAAGGGGAAGCAAGTACCCGAGAAGCCAGCTCAAGTAACTGCTGATGTTGGGGAGGCTGGCCTGGAGGAGGTGAGCAAGGTGTAATTATGCCTCGTGACAATGCTCATCTCCTCCAGGTTAATATTAACCACTCGGCCAGGGCACAAGACCTGCTCATGCAACACCTGGCTGAGTGGGGCATCGACCTGGCGGTAGTGGCGGAGCCGTACCAGATCCCACAGCAGGGAAACTGGCTGGGGGACACTTTGGGCTCCGTTGCCATTGTTGGAAAAGGAGAAAGGGAAGCCCTACCATTATCCCTAATGGGGAAAGGGGAGGGCTTTGTGTCCGGAAGATGGGGGGAAACCGTCGTAGTAGGGGTGTACTACTCTCCCAATAGGGATCTCACCCAGTTCGAGGAGTACCTGGGTAGGTTGGCGGACGAAATAAGCCGCCACCTCCCGGGCCGGGTCTTGGTCATGGGGGACCTAAACGCCAAATCGGACGCGTGGGGTTCCCCCGTGACCAATGCAAGGGGTGAGATCCTGGAAGAGTGGGGGGCACAACTCGACCTTCTGGTCATCAACAGAGGGTCGGAGTTTACCTGCGTGCGGGACAACGGGGGATCCATCGTAGATGTCACATGGGGATCCCCTCAAGCCGCACGTATGGTAAGTGGCTGGCGTGTGATGGTGGGGTCGGAGACCCTATCGGATCATAGAAATATAAGGATGGAGGTCTCTGACCCCTCCTTAGGACGCCGGCCACGCCCCCGAGAGGAAAGACGCGGTGCACCTCTGCCACCCCGATGGGCGCTCAAGCGCCTTGATGAGGACGCCTTAATGGCGGCCGCCACAGCCAAGGCGTGGGAAGAACCTCCCGCGCCTGACGCCTGCGACGCAAACGAGGAGGCGGCCTGGTTCCGATCGGCAATGACGGAGATTTGCGATTCCGCCATGCCGAGGAGCCAGGCCAATCATAAGAAGAGGGGAGTGTACTGGTGGTCTCAGGAAGTATCGCGACTACGCGCGACGTGTATCCGTTCGAGACACCGGTACACCCACTGTCGACGCAGGCGTCACACTGCTGACGAGGCGGCCGAATTGTTGGAGGTATATAAAGAGGCGAAGAGATCCCTCCAACGAGCCATTAAGGAGGCCAAGGCCCGGGCCTGGGACGAGCTCCTGGAAACCCTCAATAAGGATCCGTGGGGGCGTCCATACCGGATTGTAAGGAAGAAGCTGCAGTCCGGTGGACCCCCGATCACAGAGGGTCTCCAACCCGACGTGTTAGAGGAGGTGGTCACCACTCTCTTTCCTCCGGACGCGGAGGAAGAGGGCGGGGACAGACCCTTGGGTCCAATAGTCCAAAATCAATGGACGGAGGACCTAAGGGTCACCGGGAAGGAGCTCGTCCAAGCGGTTAAGCGGCTCCGGGCTAAGAACACTGCTCCGGGGCCGGACGGAATACCGGGCAAGGCCTGGGCCATGGCCCTAGGCGTCCTCGGGGGCCGTCTGAGACAGTTGTTTGACAGTTGCCTCAAGACGGGACGGTTTCCCAATATTTGGAAGGAGGCCAAACTGGTTCTCCTTAGGAAAGAGGGGCGCCCCGTAGACTCACCTGCGGCGTACCGCCCCATTTGCTTATTGGATGAGGCGGGCAAGCTATTCGAAAGAATAGTAGCTGCCCGCCTCAGGGACCACCTATCGCGGGTAGGACCCGACCTGGCGGAATGCCAATGCGGATTCCGAGAGGGCAGATCGACGATCGACGCTATTATGCGCGTCAAGGCCCTCTCGGATGAAGCAACGGCAAGGGGCGGCGTGTTGATCGGGACGAGTTTAGATATCTCGAACGCGTTCAACACGCTGCCCTGGGAATGCATCCGCGAGGCACTCCGGTACCACCGGGTGCCTCGGTACATTCAGGATGTGGTCGGGGACTACTTCAGCGATAGGTGGATATCCTACACGGGGCGGTACCAAACGCCGCATCGCAGGAGGATGAGTCGGGGGGTTCCGCAGGGGTCGGTCTTAGGACCACTCCTGTGGAACCTCGGATACGATTGGGTGTTGCGGGGCGCACTTCTCCCGGGCATGCACCTAGTGTGTTACGCTGACGATGCGCTGGTGCTTGCCCGGGGCGACAATTGGGAGGGGGCCCGCCGACTTGCATCGGTGGGTCTGGCACTCGTTGTTGGACGGATCCGCGCTTTGGGACTGAAGGTGGCCCTCCAAAAGACCGAAGTTATTCACTTCAACGGTCCAAGGAGGGGACCACCTCGGTCCCATATAGAGGTAGAGGGAGTCCGAATGGAGGTGAAGCCCCATTTGAAATATTTGGGACTCACGCTCGACAGCCGATGGAACATTTCTGTCGCTTAGCCCCCCGGATAAGGGCAGCGGTCAACAGTATTGGTTGCTTGCTGCCCAACATCGGGGGGCCGAGGGAGAAGATCCGTCGCCTCTACATGGGGGCGATCGGATCCATGGCGCTCTACGGGGCACCTGTGTGGGCGGGCGACCTGATGGTACCCAGTCAAAGACTGCTGCTAGGTCTGCAGCGAAGGCTGGCCATCAGAATCGTCCGCGGTTATCGCACGGTCCCCGTGGAAGCGGCATGCGTGGTGTCGGGGTCGATACCCTGGACCCTGCTGGCGGAGGTGTACAAGGAACTGTACGAGCAGAGGAGGGACCTTCGCCAGCGGGGCCTGGCCCTGACACCGAAAGCGGCAGAAGTGGCCCGGCAAAGGGCAAGACAGCGCGCAGTGGAACGATGGTCGGAGGAACTACTCCGACCGAGGGCCGGTCTGCGCGCTGTCCAAGCAATTCAGCCGGTTCTATCGGATTGGCTGTCGAGAGATTTCGGACTCTCTTATAGGGTTGTGCAGGTGCTCACCGGGCACGGGTGCTTCGGTGAGTACCTGCACGATAAGGCGCGGAGGGAGCCAACGACGAAGTGCCACCACTGTACGGAAGTCAGGGACACGGCGCAACACACAGTGGAATTCTGCCCAGCATGGGCGGAACAGCGCCGTGCCCTGACCGATGCAATAGGGGGAGATTTGCAGCTCTCCAGCATCAAGGCCATGCTGGAGAGCAAAGAAAAGTGGAGCGCCGTCGCCTCCTTCTACGAGGACGTCCTAACGCGGAAGGAGGTGGCGGAAAGGGAGAGAGAGGAAGACCCGGACGCCGACCCGATGCGTCGCAAGAGGGCTGGCGTCCGGAGAAGGAGATTCGCCGCAGCCGCGGCGAGAGGATAGCGGGAAGGAGTTGTGCGAAGAAGGCGGGATCGGGAGAACAGTGTTCCCCAGATCCCGCCTCGGAGGGGGGGGAGAGTCGTTCCTCTAGGGGGACGGCTCTTCCCCTCGCGAGGAGGTTCTCTCGGGGACCGTGGCCGAATCCCAACCCCCTCTGGGGGCGGAGGGAGCCCGATCCCCGGAAGAAAACCAAAAGAGAGGCGGAATGGAGGGGACACGATCCTCGCCCCACGGGACGAGGTTCACGGGCCCCTCCCTCCCGCTTAGGGATACTCCCTCTCTCGAGGGGGTCTTCCGAGAGGTGCCCCCCCCGTGTCACGGCCGAATCCTAACCCCCTCCGGGGGCGGAGGGAGCCGTGACACGGGGGGGCGGAGGGCTCGCAGGATCTTTGGAGCGGGGGCTTCGGAGATCCACTGCACGCGGGCTCTCACGAGGGGGAAGAGAATGGGTGGCCCCATTCTCTTCCTTCCAGGACCGGGGTAAAACCCGGTCCTTTTATCAAGGTTTGGAGCGCAAGCTCAGCGTGCAGCGACTCCGGCGTATGCGAAAGCGATTCCCGGGGCCGCTGCACAAGCGCTCAGAGGGCCACCGTGTGGTTTTAGTGGGTCGGGGGAGTCCCCGGGACGCATTTGAGTCCCGGTGGGCGTTGATCCCAGCCCCACATAACCCTCTCACCTCCCCCGAGGTGTGAGGGTATGCGGTCGCGCATTTCCACACGAAAAAAAAAAAAAAAAAAAAGGTTAGGTTAGGTTCTCTCTCGTGGTGGAAGGCACCCCCATAAAGGTGGGGACCCATATCAAGTACCTGGGTCTCCACCTGGACAGCCGTTGGACTTTTGGCGAGCACTTCCGCCAATTGACCCCGAGGGTGGAAAAAACAGCGATGGCGCTATGTCGTCTACTTCCAAACCTCGGGGGACCGGGTGGGAGTGTTCGTCGATTATACGCGAGTACGGTCCATTCAATGCTGCTGTACGGGGCCCCGGTATGGGCGGAGAAGGTGTGCGCCACCCGCAAACTGAGGGACTCGATCCTCAGAGTCCAGAGGCGGGTGGCGTGTAGAATCTGTCGGGGCTACCGTACAGTAAGCGGTGTAGCAGTGGGGGTGCTCTCTGGAGTACCCCCTGCAGACTTGTTAGCCCGCATGTACGCCGAAGTTTATAGGTGTACACGCGGGCTACAAATGGAGGGGATTGTCATAACGGACCGTACTCGTTGTGCCATAAGAGTCCAACAGCGACGGGTCCTGATAGAGAGATGGACCGGCCGCCTCCAAGACCCGAGGCTGCCGGGCCGCAGGACCGTCGAGGCTGTCCTTCCCTGCCTGAACCAGTGGCTCGGCAGGGAACATGGGGGTGTCACGTACAGGATGACCCAGGTGCTCACCGGGCATGGATGCTTCGGTGAGTATCTGGGTCGCATAGGCAGGGAGAGGACAACAAGCTGCCACCACTGCGACCATCCAAGGGATGACGCCCAGCACACCCTCGCGGATTGTCCTGCGTGGGTGGGCGAGAGGGCTGACCTGGTGGCCGCAGTGGGGCGCGACCTGTCCCTGCCAATGGTAGTATCCGCAATAGTCGGTGCGAAAGAAAGGTGGGGAGCTTTTTCCTCCTTCTGCGAGAGTACTCGAAGGAGGAAGCGGAAAGAGAGAGGGAAAGGGCCGGGAGAAATACCTGGCCCTCAGAAGAAGAAGAAGAGAAGGATGAACAGGAGGAGATGGAAGACGGGGACGGGCCCCCTCTTTTCCCGCCATCGGCGAGCTTGCTCGTTTGTGGTGGCGGGAATCGGGGGGGGGCGCACCCCCAGTGTAAGAAGAAGGAGTAGCGAGGAGAAGGGGGGCGTGCCCCCTCCATCCCCGCCGTTGCTGGGCTTGCCCACTTGTGGCGGCGGGGATCGGGGGGGGTACGCCCTCAGAAAAAGGAGGAGAATAGGTGATGAAAGCGCGGAGGACGGGGGAGGGCCCTCTCTTTCCCCGCCATCGGCGAGCTTGCTCGTCTGTGGTGGCGGGGATCGGGGAGGGTCCGCCCAACACATACCCGCGTCACACTATGACGCGGGATGAGGTCTGCGGGTGGGGGCTGGGGACGTTTAGGTCCCAGGGCTCCGAGCGGGCACACTCGAGCCGTGACCCCGCCCCCCAAACTTATGGGAGGGCGCGGCGTGGGGTTGATACCGCCCTGCGCCGCAACCGCGAGAACCCGCGCTTACGGGGGGAAAGTGTCGCCTTCTGCGGCACTTTCCTTAGGAGGGATAAAGGCGGGGGGGGCGGCCAGACGGCATGGGATTCCAGCATCCTGGCCGTCCCCCATTAACGCCCGAGAAGGTATCCGTAGTGGTTTTAGTGGGTAGGTCTTGCGCCCCCTGACCGATCCATACGTGGATCGGCCAAGGGGGGCAAGGAGTCCCACATAACCACCCGTCCTCTACCCGGAGGCGGGGGTATCCATGAGGATTTCCACTACGAATCAAAAAAAAAAAAAAAAAAGGTTTAGCCTATATCTCTCTCGTGGGATGCGGCCTTGCCGTGGCGAGAGGGCTCACCCCTTGCAAGAGGATAGTCTTGCAAGGGGTGCTAACAGCATCCCGTACCCGAGTAACGTCGGGTACATCAACTCCCCGAGTCTGGGAGTTTTCCCCAGTCCCGGGGAGCCCTCCCTTTGGGAGGAGGGGGCCCACTTCCCCTACAGAGCTTCGGCTCGTATGTGGTAGAGGATGGCGACCTTGAATACAAACGCCCGGTGGCATGGCACCGTTAGGAGAGGGCATTGCACGGCGCTTCGGCGCTTGCCCTACCGCCATGCATTTTGCGGCCCGGGCCGCGGGGTTCTTGCTCTGTTTTCCCGGGGGGGTGTTTTCGGGGGTTTTTCTCCCGGGGGTATTCCCCCCGGGGTCTCGGGGTGGGGATTTCATGCGGCTTGGGCCGCGGGGGAGGGGACCAGCTGTGATCACCCGAGGGGCCTTGCCCGGAGGGTTTAACCCGAGGGGCGGCGCCCGGAGGGGATCACAGCGGTCAGTCGCCGGGGCCGCTCGGACGTATTCCGAGGCGGGGCCCGGCGACAAGAAGTACCCCAGGGTGCTGGTTGGGAGTTCCCAGGCTGGGTAGCCTGGGTCTCCGTCCCAGCGTCCCTGGGGGGTAGCCGAGCCCGGGCCACTCGGACGTATTCCGAGCTCGGGTCGGGCGCGGCGCGGAGGTCACGCGCGGTTACCCGAGGGGCTTTGCCCGGAGGGGTTACCCAAGGGGCATAGCCCGGAGGGTGCCACGCGGACCTGCCGCCGAGGCCGCTCGGACTTATTCCGAGGCAGGGCTCGGCGGCGAGAGCAGGTACTCCTGGCCGGTCGGGACCGTTTCCCCTTCCGAACCGGCCGGTCAGGAGAGGCGTAGTCTCTTCCGCTGGACGTGATTCCCGGCGGGGGGACGTGCTGGTCGCCACGGCGGGCAAGGTGTGGACGGGGAGCGGCGTCCTCACCCCAACCGTCCGTGGGGCCCCCTGGGTGGCGCCACCCCAGCGGTGCCCGCGCTGTCGGAGGCGCGGGACCCCCGAAAAACCCGTGTGCGGTGTCAAAGCTTCACACGGGGGAGTAAGGGGCTGGAGCCGGGCCAGGGGGGGTCTTTATCCCCTCTGGTTTCGGCATAGGTGGGCTCCCGGTGAGTCCATCGGGCCCGGCCGGCGGAGTGTGCCGGTCACGTTTCGGGCACTTCGTCGGTCGGTGGGAGATACGCCGGCCCACCGAGCCGCTGGGGGTAGTGGGATTAACTAAAAATGACGGATCTAATTACAACAAAAAAAATAAATACGGGCAGTAACCCCTCGTTTACAGCGGGGGAGAACGGAGAAGAAGGAGAGAACAGGAGGGCGACGAGGAACGGAGCAAGCTCGGCTCCCAACACCCCTGTCTCCACTACAACTGAGGGGGCCTTGACTCAGGAACGGGTCAGGAGTCTTATAGGGGATGCTTCTCCCAGAGTGGTTCTGGACCGCGTGCAAATGGGAACAGAGGAGGCTGTTGGGGGAACGTTTGTCCCTCCAACAGACTATAAAAAGCGGGAGAGACTCATGAGGGACAAACGCCGGAAGAACGTAAGGACGGAAGGCTATTCAAAGAAGAGGACGTTAGGGACATCCTTGACCCCTTTGTCTGCGGCGTTAAATAGCGACGATGAGGGGGATGCGGAGGAGAACCGGAGTAGAGATAGGTCCTCCCTCAACTCTGGTTCGGAGCAGGAGGAAATGGACATCATGGGGACTACTCCCGATGACGTCCAAAAATAAGGAAGGGAATGCCTTATAGCACAGGGCTGAAAATCGGCGTGCAAGCAGTTCGCCGCCAAATGAAGAAGGAGGAGGAAGAAGATACCTACCTCCAAGCGGATAGAGAGCTTAGAGAAAATTGGCTGGAGGGGTGTAGCACCCGCTCCATGCAGGTCCTTCTGGGATGCCCCTCTGAGGAGAGGATGGAGGACCAACGCGGGCTCAGGGATCTCACTGCCACAGAGATCGTTGCAGAGACAATGAAGAGTGTGGGGGCGATTAAGAAAATATCCACTTTTACGAAAGGCTACAAGGGTACCTCTCGTAAAACTCTCAGGGAAACTGCCGAGGTTTTTACCTCGGCAGTGATGGAATTATGCCGCCGGACACAAAGCGGCGAGTCTAGGAGGCTGTTAGAAGAAAATAACAGGCTTAAGGAAGAACTAGCCTTAACGAGGCAAAATATGGAAAAAATCTTAGGGGAGGTCCAGGTACTGAGGGGAGAAATCGCTTCCCTTCAACGAAGGGAGGCTTTCCTTGCCTGTACCCCCTCCCCCATGGAAATCTCCACCCAGTCTTCCCGAAAGGGAGAAGGAGCTGCTATGAGGATAGGGGAGGGAGGTAGTAAGCCCCCCATCACCACCCTGGGGGGAAATCCCAATTTCATCGCCATGGAGGCCAACATCTCTAAACGGATTATGGAGATGGTCTCGGCCCGTTTGGCGGTGGTCGAGGAGAGGCTTCCGGCGGATAAAGACTTCCGCCCCGAGCTCGGGAATTCCTTCTCTAAAAAGAGGGAACCGCCTGGGGCCGCCCCCCCGACATCATACGCAGCAGCGTTGAAGTCCGGGGGGAGGGTCCGGGAGGAGATGCTCGAGAGGGCTAATCCCTCTAAAGCTTCCACATCCCGAGAGGGGCGGAAAAAAGCTAAGGGCGCTGCGACAGCGTAGCCTTCCAAAGCCCCAGCAGCTCCACTAAGGAAGTCCGACACACCGCAGCAGACTAAGATAGCTGTGGAAAAGGGCAGCTTCACCAAAGTGGAATCAAGGAGGAGCAAAAGGAAGGCCAATAAGCCTTCCGTAGAAAAGGCGCAGCCCCCAAAAGGAAGTTTGCCTAAAGGGGGCAACGCCGAGAAGAAGAAGGGGACTCCTAATAAAGAGGAAGCAGTGCGCCTGAAGGCTGGGGATACCCCTCAGCCTCAGGCGAAGAAGAAAACCAAAGTCCACCCCCCCAAGAGAACGGCTATACTGATTAGTATGGCCGTTCAGGGGGGGGACGCTATGGAGGTGACGGATTCCGCCGGGCAACCTGTTAATAGGCAACTCGGGGAGCTTGTAGCGGGGGTCTAAAAAGATGTTCGTCTCAAGGACTTCGGGATCCCCACTCTCAAGCCGAGAAGGGCTGCTACTGGCGGCATCCTCTACGAAGTAGTAGGAGAGGGGAGCGCAGACAAAGCGCAGAAACTTGCGGAGACCCTCAGGGCGGCTCTGGAGCCGAAAGGAGTGAGGGTCTCCGTACCCGTAAAGATGGCCGAGCTCAGGGTTTTTGGCCTAGACGACTCGGCATCCCCAGAGGGAATAGTCGAGGCCTTGGCCTCAACTGGGGGCCTGTCCTGAGGGGAACATCAAGGTGGGTAAAATCACCAGATCCCCTAGGGGCGATCTGGGGAGTTGCTGGGTGCAATGCCCGGCTCTTGCAGCCAGCAAGATCCTGCGCTCGGGTCCAATACAAATAGGATGGATCACGGCAAGAGTAGAAGCCCTGGCGGCTCGTCCACTGCAGTGCTACAGATGCATGGGAGCGGGCCACACCAGGGCCACGTGTACGGCCGAGGTGGACCGCAGCGGACTATGTTACCGCTGCGGAAAGCCCGGCCATACAGCTGCCGGCTGCACAGACCGGCCTTGCTGCCCGTTCTGCCGTGACAATGGGCGCAAGGCTGATCACCGGTACGGGGGAGGGGGATGCTCCTATTCCCGTGCCGGAAAGAAAGGGGGGGTCAAAAACTCAAAAGAGTTAAGCAAAGATAAGGGGAAGGAGAAAGAAGAAGGAGAGACAACTCCCCTCCCCCCCAAGGATGCGGCCCAAGTGGCCCCTAGGGAGAATTGCCAGGAGGAGGCGGCTGTGCAAACATAAATGTTGCACAATAGCCGCCTTCTCCAAACAAATATTAATCACTCCGCCAGGGCGCAGGACCTATTATTGCAGCACATGGCGGAGTGGAATATTGACTTGGCGGTGGTGGCGGAGCCATATCAGGTCCTCCCAAGAACAAATTGGTTAGGGGACACAGTGGGCTCCGTCGCCATTATTGGGGACAGGGGGTCAAATTCCCTCCCGCTCTCCATTGAGGGGAGCGGTGAGGGATATGTGATCGCAAAATGGGGGGAGATCGTCGTGGTGGGGGTCTACTTCTCGCCAAACAGGGACCTTGCCCAATTCGAGGCATATCTGGGACGGGTGGGGGCGAAGATTAACCGTTTCCTGCCCGGCTTGCTATTGGTCATGGGGGACCTCAATGCCAAATCTGGCGAGTGGGGTTCTCCCGTGACCAATGCAAGGGGCGATGTCCTTGGTGAATGGGGGACGGAGCTCGATCTCTTAGTCTTAAACAAAGGATCGACTCACACCTGTGTGCGGCAGAACGGGGGATCAATTGTCGATGTGACATGGGGATCTCCCAGAGCTGCGCGCATGGTGACCGGCTGGCGTGTGATGGGGGGGTCTGAGACCCTCTCTGATCACAGATACATACGGATGGAGGTCTCGGACCCCTCCTTGGGCAGTCAGCCGCGCTCTCCAGGCGGGGGTAGACCACTGCCCCCCCGATGGGCGCTCAAGCATCTCGACAGGGACGCCTTGAGGGTGGCCGCTATTGCAAAGGCGATGGAGGAAACTCCCGCGCCTGGTGCCTGTGACGTGGATGAAGAGGCGGCCTGGTTTCGAGCGGCCATGACCGATATATGTGATACGGCCATGCCGCGGTGCCAGGCCGACAATAAAAGGAGGAGAGTGTACTGGTGGTCCGCGGATATAGCGAGGCTCCGAGCCATATGTATCCGGACAAGGCGCAGGTACACCCGTTGTCGTCGCAGGCGCCATGAAGAAGCAGAGGCCGAGCTGTTGGAGGGATATCAAACTGCAAAGAAATCCCTTCAGCGAGCCATCAAGGAGGCGAAAGCTCAGGCATGGGACGAGCTCCTGCAGACCCTTGATAGGGACCCGTGGGGGCGCCCTTATCTGATCGTTAGAAAGAAACTGCGATCAGGGGGTCCGCCGATCACGGAGGGTCTCCACCCTCGATTCTTGGAGGAGGTCGTCTCCACTCTCTTCCCCTGTGACAGCGGAGAGGAGAGTGGGGAAGGACCAGCAGGTCCTGAGGTCCAAACTAACTGGACCGAGGACTTGCAAATAACGGGGGAGGAGCTCACCTGGGTAATCCGCAGGCTTCGGGCAAAAAATACCGCCCCGGGGCCTGATGGGATCCCAGGAAAGGCCTGGGATCCCATCGCGCTGAGCGCTCTCGGAGGCCGGATGAGGCAGTTGTTTGACAACTGCCTCAAAACGGGACGTTTTCCCCGCATATGGAAGGAGGTGGGACTCGTTCTGCTAAGAAAAGAGGGGCGCCCCGCGGACTCTCCCGCGGCGTACCGTCCCATCTGTTTGTTGGACGAGGCGGGCAAGCTCTTTGAGCGTATTATTGCGGCCCGCCTCAGACTGCACCTGTCGCGGGTAGGGCCCGATCTGGCGGACTGTCAGTACGGATTCCGAGAAGGTCGATCTACGATAGATGCGGTACTGCGCGTGAAGGCCTTCTCGGATGAGGCGGTCCGCCGGGGCGACGTGTTGTTGGCGACGAGCCTTGATATATCGAACGCCTTCAACACGTTGCCCTGGAGATATATACGAGAGGCGCTTCGCTATCACGAAGTGCCTCTTTATATTCAGGAGGTGATCGGGAACTATTATCTTAGTGATAGGTGCATCACATACAGGGGACGGTACAAACAGCTGCACACAAGGGAAGTATACTGTGGGGTTCCGCAGGGTTCGGTCCTTGGACCAATCCTGTGGAACCTTGGATACAACTGGGTGCTGCGGGGCGCCCTCCTCGCGGGCCTGCACCTGGTGTGTTATGCCGATGACACGCTGGTGCTGGCCCGTGGGGATAATTGGGACGAAGCCGCACGCAGATCGCGCGCGGGGGTGACTCTCGTCGTTCGCCGGATTCGCGCATTGGGACTAAGGGTGGCCCTCCAAAAAACAGAGATCATGTTCTTCTCCGGGGAACGAAGGGGAGGGCCACCCTGGTCCCATATCTCGGTAGAAGGGGTCCGAATGGAAGTAAAGCCCCAGATGAAATATCTGGGACTAACATTTGATAGCCGTTGGGACTGGAAGGATCACTTTCGTCGCTTGGCCCCTCGAATTAGGGCGGCGGTCAACAGTATTGGCCGACTGCTGCCCAACATCGGGGGGCCCAGGAGAGGACCCGCCGCCTCTACATGGGGGTGGTCGGGTCCATTGCGCTCTACGGGGCTCCGGTGTGGTCGGGCAGCCTGACAGTCGCCAGCGTAAAGTCGCTGCATGAATTGCAGCGGCAGCTGGCTGTCAGGCTTGTCCGAGCCTATCGCACCGTCCCCGTAGAAGCAGCGTGTGTGGTGTCAGGGTCGATACCATGGTCTCTGCTAGCGGAGGTGTACAAAGAACTGTACAATCAGAAGAGGGACCTCCGCGAGCGGGGACTGGCCCTGACACAAAGAGCGGCGGAAGTGGAGAGGGCGAGGGCCCGGCAGCGCGCGGTTGACAGATGGAAGGAGAAGCTTCCGCGATTAGGCTGGGGCGGACGCGCGTCGTGACGACCACGTTACAATGGACGGAGTTCACGCTAGTCACGGATCACAGACCGCTGGTATGGATGCACTCCGTAACAGATCCCACCTCACGACTCATCCGATGGCGCCTTAAACTCGCGGAATACGAATATAACGTAGTGTATAAGCCAGGTAAAATTAACGATAACGCCGACGCACTCTCCAGAAACCCTATTCCATCTAACTCTTTAGCTAAACGAAATAGAACAAATTCTACCCCTCGAACAGACTCGAGAGCTCTCCAGCTCAGAAGAGTCATTATTCAATGCTAAAAGAAAGAAAACCGAAGAAGCGCCTCGAGAAACCGAGGAAACCCCGCAACGAGCGGAAAACGATAATATAGATGATCCGCCGAACCCGCGATCTTCTAGCGAAACCGAAGCTAATGACGAATCGGGTGAAACAAGCGAGACCGAGAACGACAACAGTTCCGACCTTAGCGACAACGCCCCGATTTTCGACAACATAAACGAACCATTCGTCCAAGGAACTAGAATGGGACCACAAGTGGTACCTATTCCAGATAACTTCTCTACGCGAAAAGATAACCTTGTTATCTTCGTCACACAACAAGGCGTACCAGTCGACCGCGGAGCTCACATACTCCGAGAAAGTAAATCCTTGCCTATGATTAGAGGAGCAGCTCTAGCCAGGGCAAGAATAAACTGCGACGGAAATGGCCAAATTATATCGCTTGTCATTGAAGAACGCGAATCGGGAGCTACGGAAAGAGAGATACTAAAAGAATCATTTCGATCGCTTTTAGACGTCGTCAGGGAAACGGAGCTGTCGTCTATCTCGATAATCAGAGGCGACATCGATAATGTCCCTTGGGATATCGTATACTCATTGCTAACGCGCGTCTTAAGCGAAACCAATGTAAAAATATTTATTTGTAGGAATGAAATCTCCGTCCCACCGGAGGACGAAAGAGAAAATATTATTGCCGAAAATCACAACTCGGCGATTGGCGGCCATAAAGGTATTTCCAAAACATACCAACGTATGAAAAAGCGCTACCAATGGAACGGCATGAAAACCGATATCCAAACGTTCATCAAAAATTGCCGCCCTTGCCAACTAAAGAAACTGGTCCGCGTAAAAACCAGACAACCCATGATATTGATAGATACACCTGACGCGGCCTTCGACAAGGTCTCGATGGACATCATGGGTCCATTACCCGTTACGCGAACTAACAACATGTATATACTCACTGTACAAGACCTCCTAACTAAGTATTCTTTAACGATCCCTTTGCAAACGCGATTAATGTAGCAGACGCATTCACGAATGAATTAATATGCGTTTTCGGAGCACCGAAAGCTATATTAACGGACCAGGGATCGCATTTTCTAAATAGCCTAATGCGTAATATAGCGAAGAAATTTAGAATTAAACTCTTTAAAACTACGGCCTATAGGCCGCAATCTAATGGCTCAATAGAGCGCTCCCACCACGTTTTGTGGGAATACCTAAAACAGTACGTAGATAAAAATAACGAATGGGATATACATATACCTAAAATTAGCATCATTCTCCTATAATACGAGCGTACATGAGGGGACGCGATACACCCCTCACGAGTTAGTCTTCGGGAGGATAGCCAGGGCACCTTCCAGCA
Source organism: Prenolepis imparis (assembly GCF_030444845.1). NCBI lineage: Eukaryota > Metazoa > Arthropoda > Insecta > Hymenoptera > Formicidae > Prenolepis > Prenolepis imparis. The sequence continues at coordinate 111,723 of NW_028141249.1, forward strand.
ATCCTGACGTCGCCGACGTCGCGGACGAAAGCTATGCTAACTATCTCACAACTCTTTTTAACAAATTAACAGACATTCAGGCTATCGCCCGCGAAAACCTAATTGCCGCTAAACAAAGATCAAAAATTTATTATGACCGTAGAGTTAATACTCGACAATTCAGAGCAGGAGACTATGTATATTTGTTGAAAGAACCGAGCAAAGGAAAATTGGGCGACCAATACACGGGTCCTTATAAAATAATTAATCTTTTAGGAAATCATAATGTTAAGTTAGCTATAAGTAGAACTAAAACAAGAATTGTACACGAGGATAAATTAAAAGCCTCGCCGCATCGGGCCCCCACCGAGGAAGACCCCCACTCCGAACCAGACGACTTGGATGCCCCGGCGGAGGACCGGCCAGTAGTCGACAAACCCCAGTAGAATGAAGACATACGTAACCATCTTAGCTATAACCGTACTGTTAGCCTCAGCCTCAAACGGGCTAATAGGCTATGATTGCGGTGGCCGCGGTTTAAATATCACTACGCTCTCCCTATTGGACATAGAAGAATGCAAAGTCGACGACATCGAGCCAAAGAAGGAAGAGGTCTACGTACAATTGCTACAACGAGCTTCCCGTCACCCACCAGAATAAATCCCTTTTCCTATTACCCAGATCAAAAATACAATCACAAAATCTGGAACACTCAGGGACTGCAACGGACTTCTACCAGCGTTGTATCAAATCCGCAGCACCTGGTATCGACTGACGCCAAAACTCGTGGAATCAATGGCGCCGTCAACGATCAAACCGCTAACCAAACCATCATGGAAATACGTGAGTCCCGACTCACTCGCCTCTAGCGGCATCTACACCAGCGAGGACCTTGATCGCCTCCGCGATCATATCATGTTTCCCATGGAAAAGCCCTCTATGCTCAACACGATTGCCAGAGGAGCATTGGAACATGATCCAACATTTTCTCTTAAGGGGGGAGGTGTCACGTCCGGTCACATAAAATTTTTACTTTCACATGAAATAAATTCTAAGTCCTCTAAGCGCTGTTTGAAAAGCGCGCCAGTGCCGGCCATGATGCCTAACTCAGCCTAGTGACTAGGAGAGGCGCTGCGTAACGTCTAGGAACTTCCCACTACGGGGAAACGCCCCCGCTACACCGAGCGTCTCCCACTCTCGGGCCGCCGCAGCGCCGAGCCACCGAAAACGAAGGACCTCAGAGCGGTCCCAAAATCCGGCAGATCATATCGCGACTCCGACTAGAGCAGTCATACCTTGAACGCTCTCCTAATTCTAAATCTAATTCAATTCTAACATTCTAACTCTAATATTATAAGTCCTAACTCTAGTATTAAAACTTTAACTTTAGTTAACTTTGTATCGTGCAGTGTTAATTTAGAATAAAAGTGTGTGTTTCATTTATAATAATTCTCCACATTTATTTTAAACAATTCCAATTCCAATTTCACGCGTTTCCAATATAATATTTTGCTTTAATATTATTACTATTCTAATATTACGATTTTAGTATTTCTAAAATATTCTAAAACGAGTTCTTCCAATCTGCACGTGTAGTGAAAATCTATTATATAAATAATTTTCTTAGTGGAATCCAAGCTGCGACTTAGAGAGGACGAACCGCTCGTCGCTGCCGCACGATTTCACTTTTCTTATAATTTCTGAATTCTGTTCTGACTACTTCGAGAGGACGAACCGCTCGTAGTTACGCACTGGAACAATAACCGACAGTGAGGACCGCCGCACGTCGACTTATTGTAAAAGTGACGCAATATTCATAATGTTTTATATTATAAATCATTATGCCTAAGACACGCCGTGCAGGCAGGAAAAACCAACTTCGCCGTTTAACCGCGCGACTCTACTATCCGGCATCATCGAGTGAATATTCAAATCTCATCGGCACCTACTATCATAACGACTCAGAGTACGATAATTTATTTGACGGAACCGCGCCGTTCGCTGTTAATAATAAAGACGTTAAACTGAGAAAGTGGCCAGTGCAATTGACTCCAATCGAATTCGAGAACCCTCGTATTCCGAGAGACGACATCCCGGACAACGATCCTCGTCGCACCCGGTATTTGCAAATCAGGGCGGACATCTGCACACCCATTACGACGCGCCTATTCCAGAGCATCGGGGAACCACTGTCCACCCCCCAGAGATCCACTAAGGTAAGTCTCAACTATTATAAACAATTGAAATAAATAATAAAATTCAACGCTAAGATTCTAGTACTAAAGAATAAGACTATTTGCCGTCACAAATAGCCAAATTATCGAAATAATTTCAAACACGTGCGTGTATAATTATTGTTTAAACATATTTAAAATTAATATTTTCTACGAAATTTGAAATATAACTTTACACGTGGTCTTTAGAATATTCGTAAAGACTCTTGGAAAACTGCGTTTTCCAAGGGCCATAAAAGTGAAACTCTGTTTTTTGCCTAGGGTCATAAAACTGACCCTTAGACCCTTGATAAAAAAAAGGGATCTCGACGATTTCTCTTTTGCAAACTAAGCGCAACTAACGTAGCACACTCAATGAATATTCTAGAATTCCAAATAAAATAACGCGAACGTTTTATTCATTTATTTAATTCCATTTATTTAAATAATTCACCCATGTGCCCAATAAGGCCTCAGTACCTCATCGCCACGTACATCTTGCCTCTTCCCGAAGAGGAAGAAGATTGAACAGGGAACCCCTTACTGCCAAATATCAGTCGGGTTTATTAATAAAGAAACAAATGCCGCCCTTTGTGTAGACTGCCATATGCGTTTACGCGGTACTGCTCGAAACGAATGGTTGAACATTGCCAAACATTTGCTCGTAATCGGTAACTTACCAACCGGAATACTTTGCTCAGCGTGTAACTTCCATCGACTGTCGGTAACTCGCGACCTTCATCTCCACTGTTACCGTTGTCAGATCGCTTACCTACGGTACATCAACGGCGAAGAAACCTTTCGTATCGACACCGATGGTAACATCGTGATTACAATTTTCCACTCCGTCGATGATTCCCTCGAATGTTTTCAGGATTATATTCGATAATATCCCCATACTCCTGAGTAACATTTGCAACTCCCTCGTACGAATCTTAAGGCGACACCCTCCACTCCGCAAGACATTGAACCGTTGCGTGTAGCCTTGGCAGAACACCCTTCGTCGTGAGTATCCCCGGAAAGGTTTTCCGAAATACGACGTTGTTCAGCGCGATAATCCGAGCACGTGTACCGCGATAATTATTTCTCGCGAATTTCACGCCGCGACTGCGCTCCGGACGTAACAGCAAAAACACACTAGTGTGAAAGTGAACACTATATTTAATGGCGAGTTCATGTCGGGCGATAAGCGTGCTAATAAAAGTATCAATACGAAAAACTTTGAAATCTTTCGCACCTCCGATTTACATGATTGGCACAAACGTCGCGTTATCGACCCCACACTAGCATCGCTAGGAGAGTTTCAAGAACGCGATAGTGATTGGGCATTGTCGCGAATAATCAATTTAATTGTAAATATATGCCATGGAGATTGCGCGAATTGTAATATGCGATGTATTTTTGCAACGCGAAGGCCGTGACGCGTACATTGCTGCAGGTTGCGGTAGTGTATCACATATCGCTTCTTATCATATAGCGTTGCGAGAAGCTTATCTTCCCGCTTGCCTGGCGGCTTGTCGCGTGTCGGGCAAAACGGTAGGTCAGTGTGCGTGTCGTGAATATGTCGTGGATATTCTAAATCTACCTCGAGGATGTAGCCTGTGGGTGAATCGAGCGCGATATATGATGTGTCGAAATTAGATACATCGTCGACCCATTGAAAATCAGCATAAGGCAATGGTTGACACATTGCCCATCCATACAAATTATTTACATCGAAATACATTAGATACGAAGATGGTTTCAATGGATCGTACGACTGCATGTACTTGTTATTAGCGTGTGCATATCTGTTTGAACATTGACTCAGACCGCCGCGTATACCCCGTTCGATAAACATTATCATGTCAACGTCTGTAAGTAATTCGAACGTAATTTGTGTATGCTTTAACATGGCGTCCCACGGGGAGAGTATAATAATACGCGCATTATAATAAAACATGCATAGTCTTTTGATTGCACATTAACCACTGCTCTTTTGTTCATTATTTCTCGCGGTAATTTAATGTGGCATCCCGCACGCATTGGATTATACTTGTTTATATTTACAATTAAATTGATTATTCGCGACAATGCCCAACCACTATCGCGTTCTTGAAACTATTCTAGCGATGCTAGTGTGGGGTCGATAACGCGGCGTTTATACCAATCATGTAAATCGGAGGTGCGAAAGATTTCAAAGTTTTTCGTATTCATACTTTTATTAGCACGCTTATCGCCCGACATGAACTCGCCATTAAATATAGTGTTCACTTTCACACTAGTGTGTTTTTGCAACACTTTTTGCACGTATCTGATCACAATGTCTTTGGCCTCCTCTAGAAATTGACGAGGTTCAATGTGATTGCTGTTTATCACCGCACCAGTCAAGATGCGGCTCTCGAACGCCGTATCAATCTCTCGCCATATGAGTCCGATGTCTCGCGAACTGCTTCCAGCACCTGCATGTACAAAACGTCTGCGTACCGAATTCTTCAACCCTTCGAGACGCGCCATTTGGGAGACAAGCGATTGTCGAACTCCGATCGGTAATCGTGGTCGTTTTATTCGACTTTGTTCTTCCAGTGATTCGATGTATTCGTCACATTGCTGCTCCCACACAATATATTCTTCCACCGAATTCACCCTTGTGGCTTGCTCCAACAAACTTGCTTCCAATTGTGCCATATTTGAGATGCTCTTGCTGAACTCTGACAAAGATATTGACAGAGAGAGGCAAACCTAGGTCGCAGAAGCCAGTGGATCGAGTTTCCGAAATCCGCCGTTCATCCTAATCCTATCTTCATCATTCGTGCATGCGGTACGTTGAAATCATGAGAATTAGGCAAACCTACGTCGTAGAAGCCAGCGATTCCAGTTTTCGAAATCCGGCGTACATCCTGATCCTATCTTCATCAAAAGTGCATACGGCACGTTGAAATCATGGAAACATAACAAATCTAGGCCGTAGAAGCCAACAAATCAAGTATTCGAAGTCCGCCGTTCATCCTAATCCTATCTTCATGTGAGGTAAATGTTGTAAAGTAAATTCATGAAAACGTTGCAAACGTACATCGTAAAAAACAACAACATAAGTTTTCCGTTTGTATCCCTAAAAAAAAATATACCGAATGTTCTATTTTGAGATTAGAGCTAACATTGTCATTCCTTGAGATATTATAAATCTGTAAACGGGTGATGTTTTGTAATTGTTTGTAGACGTTTGTACCGCTTTCCGTTTCGTTTGTACCCCTACAGGTGTAAATACACCGAGTTTTAAATATTGATGTTACAGCTAATAGTGTCATTTTTTAATTCTGTAAACGAATGTTGTTTTGTAATCGTTTGCAGACGTTTGTACCGCTTTTTATTATTTTTGTATCCCTACAGATAAAAATATATCAAACCTAGGTCGCAGAAGCCCCCCCTCGTTGTCCGCCATCTTGACGTGGTGAGGGGTCTCACCCTTCGCAAGGTTTTGCGAAGGATGCTAAGAGCGGACAGTGCCACTGATAATGTCAATTTTGGGATATTTCAATTCTGCATACGGGTGCTGTTTTGTAATTGCCTGCAGACGTTTGTACCGCTTTCCATTTTGTTCGTATCTATACAGGTGTAATTATACAGAATTATTAAAATTGATGTTACAGCTAATAATGTCATTTTATGAGAAATTTTAATTCTGTAAACGCTGTTTTGTTACCGTCTGCAGACGTTTGTATTGCTTTCCGTTTTGTTTGTACCCTTACAGGTGTAAATATACCGAATGTTCAAAATTGATATTAGAACTAATAATGTCATTTTTGGGATATTTCAATTTTGTATACGGGTGCTGTTTTGTAATTGCCTGCAGACGTTTGTACTGCTTTCCGTTTTGTTTGTACCCCTACAGGAGTAAATACACCGAGTTTTAAAAATTGATGTTACAGCTAATAGTGTTGTTACGTCCTGTGGACTGCACGATTCTTTTCTCCTCCCCGATTTACGCAGATTCGCGTTCCGCGAACATATTAATTATAAGACCGAAATTAGTTATAAGAATTAAACGGAGAAAGACAGTGATTGTGAAACAACTCGATCGGTGAGATTACGAAACCTACACTTTGATCAATAAGTCATAGGTAATGTTGAAATATCACGATCGACACACGCTATCAGTAGACCAAAGATCGGAATTAGGAAAGAACTCTTCATACAAGGAAGCAATACGTTGCGTAAAGGGGATTAAACACCGAACGTATGACTATGAGTCACAAGAAAAGAAGACGCCCTTTGCCCTATAGGAAAGGCAGACGAATAGTATAAAAGCAGCGAATCTTCCAAGAACGCTCTATTAATTCCGCCTACGTCGTGGCAGTTACACACTTCTGGATCCTCGCATTAAACATATATTGTGACCGTCGGAGCTCAACAACCAGCTACCAGTCAACCTACACCTTCGCCCACACCACTCGAAGGAACCAGCGATCCTGAGGATCAACGTATAGCCGCCAACCCGCTCACCAAATAATATACAGCCAACAGTGAGTACTTTCATTCTTCTACGATCACGGAAGTGAATAAATCCCCGGAATCGCGACTAAACTTAATAAGTAGTGGAAATCGCTGCCCGTCGAGCATTGAAACGCGCTCTCCGATTGAAACGGGACGATCAAAAGCCAACGCGAATCCTCAACCGCCTCATAGCACATCAACGTTACACACACACTCATATATAATTGTTTATACATGTCCACAAATTCAAATGTCTAATTCTCCGAATATTATTAAGATTTTATTATTTTTTTTTTGAATAAATGATAATTATTTACATTACGCGAATTTAAAGTCTTATTTAAACCCCTGCGTTCCTTCATATATCCCCCGAGATCGCACAAGGTCCTATCCCGCGTAAAAGGGATTTAATTCCCTTACCGAAAAGGACCGACGAACGAACCCCTGAAATAAGCCAGGTAAAAGCGACTATCCAGTCGTTGACCTGCAAAAGGGCCAGACAGTCCGTTCGACCCGAAATCACTCCGATTTTCGGGAAAACGCTGTTACGACCTTCGAGCGGCCTTTCCTTCGTGCAGGCCAGGACGTAACAGTGTCATTTTTTAAGATATTTTAATTCTGTAAACGGGTGCTGTTTTGTTACCGTCTGCAGACGTTTTTTTGTATTGCTTTCCGTTTTGTTTGTACCTTTACAGGTGTAAATATACCGAATGTTCAAAATTGATATTAGAGCTAATAATGTCATTTTTGGGATATTTCAATTTTGTATACGGGTGCTGTTTTGTAATTGCCTGCAGACGTTTGTACTGCTTTCCGTTTCGTTTGTACCCCTACAGGTGTAAATACACCGAATTTTAAAAATTGATGTTACAGATAATAGTGTCATTTTATGAAAAATTTTAATTCTGTAAACGCTGTTTTGTTACCGTCTGCAGACGTTTGTATTGCTTTCCGTTTTGTTTATACCCCTACAGGTGTAAATACACCGAGTTTTAAAAATTGATGTTACAGCTAATAGTGTCATTTTTTAAGATATTTTAATTCTGTAAACGGGTGCTGTTTTGTTACCGTCTGCAGACGTTTGTATTGCTTTACGTCTTGTTTGTACCCCTACAGGTGTAAATACACCGAGTTTTAAAAATTGATGTTACAGCTAATAGTGTCATTTTTTAAGAAATTTTAATTCTGTAAACAAGTGCTGTTTTATTATCGTCTGCAGACGTTTGTATTGTTTTCCGTTTTGTTTGTACCTTTACAGGTATAAATATACCGAATGTTCAAAATTGATATTAGAGATAATAATGTCATTTTTGGGATATTTCAATTTTGTATACGGGTGCTGTTTTGTAATTGCCTGCAGACGTTTGTACCGCTATCAGTTTTGTTTGTATCTTTATAGGTGTAAATATACCGAATTTTGTTAATTGATGTTACAGCTAATAGTGTCATTTTTTAAGAAATTTTAATTCTGTAAACAAGTTTTGTTATCGTCAGTAGTAATACTATGCCGGTTCTAACCCATGGGGCTCCGAGGGGGGTGCGGGGCGCGGGGGTTCTCCGCGGCGAGGGGTATGACGTCACGCGGGGCGGGGGTATCTCGGGGGCGCGGGGGCTGACGTCACGCGGGTGGAGGGGGATGTTTCGACAAAGGAGGGGGGGGGGGTCTAAGCATGCTCGGCAACTGATTATCTTTGTGATTTATGGCTACCCGAAGCCATAAAACTGTTTTTCATTTTATGGACATTTTATCATTAGGAAAGGAATGAAGATTTTAGGGCCGACGCTGCGACGAACATGTCAAACGTTATTTATAGGGGTGCAAATGTAAAAGCGTTGACGTTCGGCAGCTTTGTACCCTCGCGGAAAATCGGTCGTAAACGAGAGCGAAACATTTTTCTAAATATCTTTTAAGGAAGAATTGCGATAATTTTGAGAGGGGTGGGGTTGAAGCTTATGGAGAGAGAGTCTGTCTCCACATCAAAAAGTCTCGAACAGTCGCCGAGCGAAGTGAGTGTAAAAAATAGTGAAAAAAATGACTGGAGGTTTTCTGCGCCGTACGCTCCCCGAAATAGTAAGTTGTACAATTTATTTAAAACTATTGTACAGAATATTGCAATATGTTTAGATATATATTAAATATTCATATTTTTCAGATGATCTATAACATTGTGCAAAATTTACGGTCGCAACATGTGGTGGAGCAAGGTTTAACTGAACGAGAGTGGGTGAGAATGCTGAGGTGGGAACATCGACAAATGTTTGCAGAAATGTGGTGCGAAACTGCAGAGGCGCGGGAAATGGATGCCAATAACAGTTGGCTATGGGAGAACATGTATGCTCTTCGGGAACTGTTTGGCCTAGAGCCATATCCACCAGAACCTGTGGTGGAAAATTGGAACTAGTAAGTATTTCTTTTTAATTATAAATTATTAAAATAATTAATAAAAATTTTCTGTTATGCAGGAGTCCCCGCCCAGCCGTCGCCTCCGCTTCTCACAGCACCTAGCATTCAGCTGCTTCACCGCCTCGCATCCACAATCGTCGGCTTTACCATAGCCACCTCCATCACCGACAATTTTTATATATTATGATATTCATTTATATTTTCATCTTTATATTTTCATCTTTATATTCTTATCTTTATATTCATTTATATATATTTTTTAAAATTTTATATCCATTTTATATTCACATTTATATATTCACATTTATATACATTTATATCCATTTATATTCTTTTAAACACACACACACACACACACACACACACACACACACACACACACACACACACACACACACACACAAATGTATAATACACATTTATTCATAATTAAAAATAATTAATATTAAATTAATATATTCATTTTAAAAATTCCTCTTCTTTTCCTTCACTGCGTCATCTCTCGCATGCGCCTCTCGCTATCTCTGTCTCTCGCGTTCACCTCGCGCTCTCTCTTTCTCTCCTAAGCGCTATCTCTAGCAGTCCCTAACCTCGCGTCATCTCTCTCTCTCTCTCTCTCTCTCTCTCTCTCCTCGCCGCAACATCTCTCTCCTTCACGTTCGCCTCACACCCTCTCTTTCTCTCGCGTTCACCTCGCGCTCTCTCTTTCTCTCCTAAGCGCTACCTCTCTCGCAGTCCCTAGCCTCTCGGTCCCTAGCCTCGCGATCCCTAGCCTCTCAGTCCCTAGTCTCGCGATCCCTAGCCTCTCAGTCTCTAGCGTCACGTTCCCCCTTCCCCGCATGACGTCATCCCCCACAAAGACCGTGCAACGAGCTACGTATGAGAGCTGGGACTGGTTATGGGTGGGAGAAAGATGGAGAATGGAAATGCATGCAAAGAAATTACATCATAATTTAGACTTAAAAACTCTTTATTCTTCTTTTAAATATTTTTTTCTTACATATTATGGACTAAAAACTAAAGCTGCCAGCTCGCAATCGATGAGCTGATGCTTGTTGAAGGCGTCGCTAGCGCGTATTACATTTGATACTTCTTTAGGATTCGTTACATTGGACGCGATATTTGAAAATTGCGTAAACTTGATATCGACTGTATTGGTAATTTTAACCAATCGGTCAAAAGTTACATCAATGCAAGGATCGAGATCGAACATACGGTGTAACGTCGATTCGATCATCATCATGCATACATTTGAAGATTCAAGACTTATTAACTTGGCATCGTTAATCGTACGAACTCGCACTGTTACCGGTCCAACGCTTATAAAACTGTAGGCATCTTTAAAATCGTTTCGAAGCAGATTCTGAATATTGTGACGTTGCTCGTAGAGTCCTTTCCACGCTTCGAGAGATAGTATCAGTTCCTTTCCTCGATGATCTCCTATGGCGATTTCCACGTAACTCGGTGGATCCACTTTGATACCAATTTCGAGGAATTTAAATTCCGTAGCTGTCAATGCGTATCGTCTGCCTAGTATACGAACCGCACGACGCTCCAATGAAATGCTGTAAAAATGAAATTAGTTTGAAAATAATACAATTTGTAAAAAAAAAAAAAATATAAAGATAGAAAGAAGTTAAACTTACTCGTCACATTTATTCTCAAACGATGGAGTGTCATCACGACTCGGGACGTAATTATTCACAGGTCTGCCGGAGCCACTGCTTCTTTTAGCGTAGTACATATTTCCAGATTTTAAAAGTGAACCACCAGTATGAACGGTTAACGCTACACTGATCGTATAAAATTAAGAATATACGTGACGCTTATTTTTAAAAGTAGTGGGGTAAATGTGGTGGGAGATTCTAGAATACTATTGGCGCTATGAAATTTAGGAGAAGGGGAAACGGCACTCGGATAAAAAGAATTCTTAGAAACGATTTGTGAGGAAAGGATTGGGGAAGGGGAATAAGAGATAAAACACATTAATGTTTAAATATTTTATTTTTCCAAATCTTGCAATTCTTTCTGGCGTTGCGACCACCAGTTAAATATTTTGAATACATTTTGTAATGCGCAATTCTTAACATGTTTTCCACATCGCATAGTGTTTTTAACATCTAGATTATTTAGAGACTCGATATCGTCGTAATCAGCATCCAAGGTCTCAATAATGAAACCGTTTCCCGCATCATCCAATATATCGGCTAACCATTCTCGCTTCTCAAGTCCTTTTACATATACGAGAATGGATTCTTCTTCTTCTTCATGTGGTCCACCAATGATAGCTGTTGTAATCAAACGCTGAGCCATGCTGTATGGAACGTTTCCATCTTCCCATTGCAATCCATGATGATTTCGAGTCAACCATGAGGCTTGGTGTCTCTCCGATTTTATGAGTACACTCCATGGTACAGGACATGCGAAAAAATAATGTGACAAAATAAATCCTCTTCTCAGGATTGCCGCTTCCTTTACAATGAATTGTTTATTGAGGATAAACCCCTGTAGATCCACAAACGTTGGTACGGACATGACGAGATCTCTCTCTCTCTCTTCGATGTATCAGTTAAAAAGAAGAATGGCAACTATCTCATAACACTTTGATTTATATTCTGCTATGCTTCCCCCTCTCTTTAAATTGTTGGTGTGTTTAGGTGATTTTGCGCACAACGTTGGTCAACGGGTTGTACTGGATCACGCGATCATGTATGATGAGACAGTACGCAGTGGTATTCATCGGCACATTCTCCTTACACTCGAATTCCAATCTCACATCCACGGTTGCGCTCTTGACCGATTCGTTTTGTCGAGAACAATCGATGATCACGAACGGACCGTTACGTAGAAACATTGAGACGGTGAGACTCGGCTCGAGATACTCGTATCCATAATAGTTCTTGCAGAAACGCGCATACGTATCGTACAGAATCGACCATCTGTTTTTATCGAAATCCAGATTCATATCGTCGTACGGATAACATTCCGAGTTCAGATAGAGTTTCACATTGGTCATCTTGCAATCGTCGAATCGACTCATATCCTCAGATATGATGTTTTTCCGACCTGTCTGCAGAGCGAAGATAACATATCGTGGCTTCTCCAGCTGAGTCGCTGTCTTAATGGCCCATGAATGCTTGGTTGTACGCTGCAATAGCGGATACTCATACAGATCCCACGAGCGAAAACCCATGCTGAGGTAATGTCCGCTTTCCAGAGCGCGCAGCATCGACAGCTTCTTAATCTCGCTCAACAACACATGCGGCATTCGCCATTGTATCTTGAATATGTTGATCACAGGCTCCAGCGTCGAATCTCCAATCAGACAATTGTTGTCGTTGCGCGATCGTATTAAGATTAACTCATGACGAGCGTTCATCACCACTCGTCTGTAATCCTCGCAAAATCCCAATAACATGTAGAGCGGTACGCAAAAATTGAAGTTTCCATTCGCAGTAGTCGGATCAGTCCAGCCGGCGTTTCTCATAATCACGCTTCTATCGGATGATATCGTTACATAGTTTTTGAGCAAACTTGTTATTCCCACGTTTCTATTGCGATCAATCTCCACGCCATCGAGTTCGTATCGAATCTCATCGAACATGAATGCGACACAATTATTTCCCAGTATCACAGCAGATCCTTCGGCTGGTTTATTTATCTTTAGTTCTCCCTCGATGTATAGGAAACTTTCATACGGCAACGTATACAGATCCTGTTGTTGTATGGGTATTCTTATCTCATCACTGTGTCCGAATGTTGTGTTAGCGAACGGGTTGTACGTGTGAGTCTCGATCTTGACGATGCGATCGTCGAAGATTGGCTCGTCTCCAATGTTGAGGATGTCGGTCATTGTTCAGATGTTTCGCACCGCGAATCCCAAAGATTGTAAAAACGCAACGTTTGATGCGTTCAGTTTCTTTTTCTTACTGCAACCGGATGATTGGATATTAGTGAATGTCGACGTTGTTGTTGTTGTCGCTGGCTCCGTAAAGATTGTGTTATCTCTCGTATCTTTCGATCCGTTCAACACGAGCATCTCATACGCCACACACGTACGTTATCGCTGTCGTCGTCGTACGTGCAATCTAATGGTGATCTCTTCTCCTCGAAAATCGTCTGTCCTGGTCGACAACGCGTAACGTTAAATCCGTAATGCTCCGCACGATGATCGGCAAGTAAATGATGTGCGCAGGTGTTTCCGATATCTTATATCCTGGTGGTACCCTCGGTGAAAATTCATGTATCGTATGAACGAGTTTGCCGTTGCTGTACGCGCCCGCGGTCACATTACATTCTACGCGGATAATGTTCACGTTGATAATATTAATCGGCATGTCCGACTTATACCATTTTCGCGGCTGCAGTATACGGTTCGAGAATCCCAGCAGCGATCCAATGTTGTTAGGCTTGCTAAAATTCATTCTGTAGGCGCATTTGATCTCGCTCCTCATCGTATTATAATTAGCGCGGAGCACTATTGGATATTCTCCATCTTCAAAGTCACCGTCGTCATTCGTCCGAATATGCGTGGTGTCAGCGTGTTTTTTATCATCGTCATGAACAGCGTGTCGCGGACGTTTTCGTAAAATTGCATGTTTCAAAAACTCATGTATCGCTTGCAGCTCGTACGATCCCTCGGGAATCGTAATTTCCGCGTCATCTTTGCCAAAGTAAAATTTATTATTCGAGGAATTCACGTTCGATATCGTGTGATAAGTCTCAAAATCCGCTAGACCTAGCTCGTATTCATCGTCGCTCAAATCTACGGCGGGAAAGTAGTTTGCCGCGAGAACACTACTCTTCCCGGTCAGTGTGAATGTCATAGACATATCGGCAAAACTGTTTAACGAATACTGAGTTAAATAGCGCGATGTCAGTCTTTAAATTCACATGCATCGACCGCTCGGAGAAACTGTAAGCACAATTGTCCACAGATGCTTTGATTGTAAGTTTGAACAGGTGCGTAATTGTATTGTATCTTTGTCACATTTAAATATCGCACCAATTCATTCGGCGGTCGAAGATTGCCGAAACTGTCAAAATATATAGCGCGATTCCCCCTCTTTGCATACGCTACCCAATGAGTACCCGATCCTTTAGCGTTATCCAAATTTACGATGCCGCTCTCGTTTCGATATATACCACCGATCGGTAATGAATCACGCATGAAAACACCTCTAAAATACGGAATGTGCATACGTTTTGCCAGTTGTAGCAATTGTATGTTGGTAGTTACGCCCTGTGGCATTTTTAGCGTCTCTTTGACGTTTTTTTTTCCCCTTTTTTCTCGTTGAAACTCCTCGTCCGCGTTTGTATGGAGCGAGATACAATCCGTGACCTTCCATGGCGCGATTGTGACGTAGCATCTCTTGCAACTGACGTTGTGCGGCTTTTCCGTCGTTCACCATCTTTGCTACACCAGCCGCTCCACCGACCAGAGATCCGAGCGCGCCCAACATTGGTAGAATCGGCAATACACCCCCACGTTTCGCTACCGGAAGTATTCGCTTCTTCGCCATCTTTTTCTTCGTCTTCGTCTTTGTCGTCTTCAGGCCCATACCGAACTTCGTCTTGGCTTTCATCGCTGCCCAGACAGCTGTGGCGGCGGCTCTCTCACCGAGAGTCGAATCTCTCGCAACGATGCGAGTTTGCGCTTCCTTGGCGAGTATCCTATCTGCCGCGTGTCTCTCGATGAGATCGTTGCTTCGAGAGTACGCTATATCGTGTTCACGGCACGCTGCGTCCAATGGGTTGATACCTCGATCGCCTCTGGCTAATCGCTTTTGTAGTCGCGTGCCCGGACCGCAAAACTGATAGCCGGGGATATGGAATTCGATCGGAAGTGCGTTTATCGCGAGATTTAATAGGCCTCTACCTATTTTCGTTGACATTCGCTGCAATCCTTTATCATCGGCGCTGGACCGTCGATGTGCGTCTGCTGCCACGGTCGATTGTAATGTTCGAAACAGCGGCGATAAGTTTGAACCTCCAAATCCGCCTTTATATGTTCCGGAAGCTTGTCCCACACGCAGTGGACGTAATTGCCACACATTCGCAATAAAACTGTTTTCGACACAAATTGTAGCTGTTCGGCGCTCAAATTACAAATATCGTAAGGACTTGATAGCAAGACAAACATTTTTTCGTTACTGAGCGATTCGTGGTTCCGCGCAGCTATAAATAGGCAAACGTTCGATTCAATCGGGGAGTGGGAAAATGAGATTCGTGCGACAACCTTTCGCGATACGCGTGACGAATTACGACGCCAGATTACGATCGATGGGGGACAATGCGGAGATGCGTAGACACGGTACGATACTGCCGACTACTATACGCGCGATCGTTTGCGGCCCCTCGAATTGCGGTAAAACTAACGTGTTGATTAGTTTGATAGAAAGCCCGCACGGCGTCCGCTTTGAAAACGTGTACGTGTACTCAAAGTCACTGCAACAGCCAAAATATCAGTATCTGGAGAATTTGTTGACGTCGATCGATGAAATCGGCTATTTTACATTCTCCAATAACAGTGACGTCATTCCACCGAGCGAAGCATGTCCAAACTCGATTTTCGTTTTCGATGACGTGGCGTGTGACAAACAAAATACGATAAGAGAATACTTTTCAATGGGACGCCACTCGAACGTCGACTGCTTCTATCTCTGTCAGACATACGCAAGAATACCGAAACATCTTATACGCGACAACGCAAACCTGCTAATCTTGTTTAAACAGGACGGTACCAACTTGAAACATGTGTACAATGATCACGTGAATACTGACATGTCATACGAGGATTTCAGTGAATTATGTCTTACTTGTTGGCAGCAAAAGTATGGATTTCTAGTGATAGATAAGGATAGCTCGCTTACGAACGGCCGATACAGAAACGGATTTAACGTGTTCGCGATACCGCAAAACAATTAGTCGTTGTCGATGTTCTGTCGAGAGAGGTGAAACACGAGCGTTCGACACTCTACCGACATGGCTGAGAACGATAATATTCGCGAACGTGAAAAGATAGCGAAGGAGATTGCGAAAACGAGTGAAGCAATCCGCAAGAAACATCGCGCTTTGAAGACCGGTAAGATCGATGACGATATCGCGGTCAAGACCCATTTTAGACCTATTATTGAGCCGCTACAAAAGATTGTCGACAACTCGATCGCGGTGAAAAACGAGCCGGAAAGTACCGCAAAGATTAAAATCTTACCCATCAAGCGGTACAAGGAGGAGGAGGAGGAAGAGGAGGAAGAGGAGAAGGATGATGCGACACCGAAAAAGAGGAAACGGTCAAACCCGAATCGCTCATCGACACCGCGTACATCGAATGCTTTATTGGATGAACCGATGATAAGCTCTACACCGTTCGCGACAACGAGAATCATACAACCTATGATACCCGAAACACTCGCAAACGAAAATGTTTTCGAAACCTCGGGTAGCACGCTCGAAACATCGTTTGTTCGAAACACATTACAAACGCTGGAAGGTCAAGAAATGTTGCGAAAGCACTTGGGACCACTGGGACAAGAGTACATGAGCACTCTCCTCGGTGGCGACAAAGAAAGGAAAATCGATCACGTGTACGGTGTCTATTTCGACAAGGATGAAATTCGTCTCGGTAATAAACGATTCGACATTGACAAATATGACTCTATAATTATAGATGAAGTGAGGTACATTGGTACACCAGGATTATACGAATTGATCTTCAAGAGAATTCCCGATGATGACATTTACACGGAGGATGATATGCGTAAATACAAGAGTATATTATTGGCAACGAACGCGCATAAACGCAATTATGACACACAAGGCCAATTACGAAGCAACAGGGGATTCAAGTACAAACATATAATCGCACCATTGATATCGATTGAAAAGAAAAAATCTGGAAAGGGAGTATTCATGCCTCACGCGATGGCGCTAACCGACAATAAGATCGATTACATACACTGGGATGACCCCAACGAGCTAGTGGATCGGGTACGATTGCTGGACGCTTCGCGCCGAGCTGGCCACAACGCTCACGACAATGAGATCCTGTCGATCATCGAGGAACTTCGCGAAGCAGGCATTATTATAAATTGAATGGTGTCTCGACAAATCTAATCAGTCGATCAGCGTCACTCATCGGTGGAAAAAAATGCCTATCAACAAATTTGGATTATTCGAACCAAGAAATGATGCAACCGGCAGAAGCGGTTCTTGGGATAGATTGGTGAAAAGTTATGTGCACGAAAACGCTCTGTGTCGCGTCGTTACGGACTATGACGCAAGGTCGAGGAAGATTCGTCGTGTAGCGCAACCTGAGGCTGACACCGATGCCGTCAACAAACTGTATGTGGAATCCTGCGTTAAAAGATTGATGAATCAACAGAAAGAATCAGATGAGAAGCTGACTTCGTTCGAGAAGGATGTGCGGGCAATACAGATTGTGATAAACGAACTTCAACGCGCGGCTAACGCTAACTCAGAAACGGCTATCAACCTGAATGAGCAGCAGTGAACGGGTTAGGAGCGGCTATCGAGCGGTTATCGAACATCTACGAAGGGTTATCGAACGGCTACGAACAATTATCGAACAGCTACGAAGGATTATCGAACTACTATCTAACTACAATGAGTGGTAGTGAACGGCCTAGCAACAGCTGCGAACGAGGCTATGAACGGCCTAGCAACAGCGAACGAGGCTACCAACAACTCAAGCAGGGCTGCGAACGAGGCTACGAACAAGTCTTTAAAGGCTACATGCAAGGCTACAAACAACTCAAGCAGGGCTGCGAACGGGTCAGTAACGGCTGTGAACGGGTCAGGAAAGGCTACGAACGGGTTAGAAACGACTGTGAACAAGGCAGCGAACGAATCAAGAACGATTTTCGAATGGGTCAAGAACGGAAGTAAACAACACAAGAACGGCTCAAGAACGGCTCAAGAACGGGTCAGGAACGGCTACGAACGGGTCAAGAACGGCTACGAACGGGTCAGGAACGGCTACGAACGGGTCAGGAACGGCTACGAACGGGTCAGGAACGGCTCAAGAACGGGTTAGGAACGGCTACGAACGGCTCAAGAACGGGTCAGGAACGGCTACGAACGGCTATTGAAGAACGACAAACGAAAATGAATCATAAAACGAGCGACAAACGGCGATCGAGAAAAACCGACGAAGCGATGAAACAACATAGTTTAGAGAAACGGCAGTTGGTGAACGAACTGCACGCGCCGGCAAGGAAAAATTTTCCCCGAAGACACGTCATAGTGCGGGGATACGATGACCTGTGGCAAGCTGACATCGTCGAGATGCGTCCGTACTCTCGTTTCAACAGAGGTTACCACTACATACTCACCGTCATCGATGTGTTGAGCAAGTACGCATGGGCCATACCACTCAAGAGTAAAGGTGGAAGCGAGACGGCTGACGCTATCGCCGAGATAATTCGAGATAGCAAGAGATGCCCGAGAAACATGCAAACCGATATGGGGAAAGAATTTTAGAACGCCGACGTGCAACGGCTTATACGGAAACATAACATCAATCACTATTCTACATATTCGGTATTGAAGGCATCGGTTGTGGAGCGATTCAATCGCACGCTGAAGAACGAATGTGGAAGATGTTTACGCTGAACGGAACTTACAAGTGGATCGACGCGTTGGCGGAACTCATATCGGATTACAACGCGCGCAAGCATCGAACGATCGGCATGCGACCCGTCGACGTCACCCCCGCGATCGCTGATAAACTTTTAAAAACGGTATATAGTAACATAAAGATTGCCGCTCCGGCAAAGTTCAAAGTAGGTGACCCGGTACGCGTTAGCAAGTACAAGAAACTTTTTGAGAAGGGTTACACACCAAATTGGACAACCGAAGTGTTTAAAATTGTTAAAGCGCAGCATACTAATCCCGTAACCTATCTACTCGAGGACTATCGCAAAACATCTGTCGCTGGAGCATTTTACGAGCACGAGTTGCATAGCGCGAATTATCCGGACGTATATCTCGTAGAGAAAGTACTGCGCAGGAGGGGTGACGAGGTTTACGTAAAATGGCTGGGATTTGACAATTCGCACAACTCTTGGATACATAAGGACAATGCAATTTAATTCATACAAATTGTATTTATTAATTACTCAAAAATTAAAAAATATATAATGTGTACAACAAATAAAAGTATTTGAAATATTACAATATACATGAAATATGTGAAATACAAAATCTTTATTAATACATCCTTTCCGTTCCAATATATGAAATACATACACATATGTTACATAACATATCGCACATACATTATATTACATTATATTTTATAAGGGTATCTGATAATGTCCCCATGGTAATGTGTCGGTCGAATCAGGTATGATATACCGCTTATCGTCGTACGGACTTAGAGCAATTTTTGTCTCGCAGATGGTGTATACTTCATGCAATTTCGACCTAATACATGACTGACTACGTGTCATTTCAATCTCGTCGTTCAGGCACCGCGTATAATCGTCGAATGTTATCGTTCTCGCGACAACGTTACTTTTGACACCTTTAACCTTTTTTGTATCTTTCTTACCATCTACTCGCAAAGCGTACATTTTTGCTCTAAGTCCTACAAATTCAGTCATTATCGCGCCATTATTTTCATCCTTCATTAGACCTGGCACCTTTTTATTCACAAGCGGTATACTGTACGCGTTGTCAATTGGATAATCGCTCGTATCGAATCTAGCGATATCGCGTTTCATATTTTCATATTTCATATTTTCATACACGTCTTCGCATTTAATATGATATATTAAACTATCTGTATCGGTGTACATTACCCGACATCTGTCACGATAGAGCGGTGACATGTACTCGTGATGAAATTCGTACAGACACACTTTCGATATGTCGAGTATACACATACCAACATAGATTGGTTTGTTAAATTTTACTTCTAGTTTACGTAATTCTACGGCAATTAAATTTTCTGAAAAGACGCTCCTGCTATGGAAATTTGGTTTCGCTATCATCGCCTCTGCTCCGTATCGTCCGTCCCACTTTGTCAATAGTTTTACATCTACATGATTACGCACATTTTCCATCGTTTTGCCAAATACCGCGTTGTTCATCAATTTGTACAAATTTTTCTCAAAATCATTTTTCGCTTGTGTTCTAAATTTTGTATTTAGTTCAATGTAATCGCGGAGCCATGCGGATTGAGTGAATTGTAATACGCGATGTATTTTTGTAACGCGAAGGCCGTGACGCGTGCACTGCTGCAGGTTGCTGTAGTGTATGACGTAACGCTTCTTATCATATAGCGTTGCGAGAAGCTTATCTTCCCGCTTGCCGGGCGGTTTGTCACGTGTCGGGCAAAACGGTAGGTCAGTGTGCGTGTCGTGAAGATGTTGTGGATACTCTAAATCTACTTCGAGGATATAGCCTGTAGGTGAATCGAGCGCTATTGACGAGATGTCAAAGTTAGATACATCGTCGACCCATCGAAAATCGGCATAAGGCAGTGGTTGACACATTGC